>NC_083575.1:93474105-93586605 GCF_027579695.1 Neoarius graeffei | reverse complement strand
CAAAAGGTTGCTCGTTTGATTCCCTAGACCAGCAGGAATGGCTGAAGTGCCCTTGAATGAGGCACTGAACCCCAACGGCTCCCTGGGTGCTGTAGCATAGCTGCCCACTGCTCTGGGTGTGTGTTCACTGCTTCAGATGGGTTAAATGCAGAGGAGGAATTTCACAAGTATATGTCTGATGAATAAACTTCTTGAGTACTGCAACTAACAATTTTTTTTGGACTTTTTTCACCATTATTGGATAGGACAGTGTAGAGACAGGACAGGAAATGAGCAGGAGAGAGAGACGGGGAGGGATTGGGAAATGACCTCAGGTCGGAATCAAACCCAGATCCCCGGATTTATGGTACGGCGCCTTAGCCATCTGAGCCACGATGCCCCCAACTAACAATTTTTTGCTGTGAATGTCATTCTGTCACTGCAGAATGACCCAATAATGTATAGCAATTGAGAACAGAAACAAACTAAATCTAACTGTAAATGGATAAAAAAATCATTTCATGAAACACCATGTGTTCAACATGCAGTTATAAGAAAATAATCAGCTTTGTTTTTTAGTGACAGAAACAAAATGTCAGTGGTTGATTGATTATTTTCCTGTAACTGCACAACATTATGAGTATTATTCCTTTATTATTTATACTAATATAATATATTTAAATAATACTGACTGTCTTTTTTCCGTGGTCTATCAGATATATTCCATTCAGCGAGCATGATACTGAACGAGTCGAGGACGAGTAGCTGAATGGAATATATCTGATATACAGTGGCATGCAAAAGTTTGGGCACCCTTACTGAAAATGTCTGTTACTGTGAATAGTTAAGTGAGCAGAAGATGAACTGATCACCAAAAGGCATAAAGGTAAAGACGACACATTTCTTTTCAGCATTTTCTGCAAGATTTGTGTATTATTTTTGTTTTGTACAATTGGAGAGTGAAAAAAGAAAAGGAATACCATGCGAAAGTTTGGGCACCCCAATACATTTGAGTTCTCAGGTAACTTTTACCAAGGTTCCAGACCTTAATTAGCTTATTGAGCTGTGGCTTGTTCAAATTATTCGTTAGGAAAGGTCAGATGATGCAGATTTCAAAGCTGTATAAATTCTCTGACTCCTCAAACTTGTCCCTAAAATCAACAGCCATGGGCTCCTCTAGGCAACTCCCTTGCATTCTGAATAATAAAATAATTGATGCTCACAAAGCAGGAGAAGGCTACAAGAACGTGGCAAAGTGCTTTCAGGTAGCTGTTTCCTCAGATTGTTATGTTATTAAGAAATGGCAGTTAACAGAAACAGTGGGGATCAAGGTGAGGTCTGGAAGATGAAGAAAACTTTCTGAAAGAACTGCTTGTTGGATTGCTAGAAAGGCAAATAAAAACCCCTGTTTGACTGCAAAAGACCTTCAGAAAGATTTAGCAGACCCTGGAGTGGTGGTGCACTGTTCTACTATGCAGCGACACCTGAACAAATATGACCTTCATGGAAGAGTCATCAGAAGAAAACCTTTCCTGTGTCCTAGCCACAAAATTCAGCATCTGAAGTTTGCAAATTAACATCTAAATAAGCCTGATGCATTTTGGAAACAAGTCCTGTGGACTGATGAAATCAAAATAGAACTTTTTGGCCACAATGTGCAAAGGTATGTTTGGAGAAAAAAGGGTGCAAAATTCCAGGAAATCATGCTTTGGGGTTGTGTTGCAGCCAGTGGCACAGGGCACATTTCATTGGTCGAGGGAAGCATGGATTCGAATAAATACCAGCAAATTCTGGAAGCAAACATCACACCATCTGTAAAAAAGTTGAAGTTAAAAAGAGGACGGGTCCTACAATAAGACGATGATCCAAAACACACCTCAAAATCTACAATGGAATACCTCAAGAGGCACAAGCTGAAGGTTTTGCCCTGGTCCTCACAGTCCCCTGACCTAAACATCATTGAAAATCTGCGGATAGATCTCAAAAGAGCAGTGCATGCAAGACAGCCCAAGAAACTTGTAGAACTGGAAGCCTTTTGCAAGGACGAATGTGTGAAAATCCCCCAGGTAAGAAATGAAAGATTATTAGCTGGCTACAAAAAGTGTTTACAAGCTGTGATACTTGCCAAAGGGGGTGTTACTAGGTACTAACCATGCAGGGTGCCCAAACTTTTGCTTTGGGCCCTTTTCTTTTTTGTCATTTAGAAAATGTAAAAGATGAAAATAAAAAAATAGTTTTTGCTTAAAATATAAAGGGAATGAGTCATCTTTAACTTTATGCCTTTTGGAGATCATTTCATCTTCAACTTGCTTAACTGTTCAGAGTAACAGCAAGTTTGACCAGGGGTGCGCAAACTTTTGCATACCACTGTCCCATGAAAAAAAGCCAGACATTATTATTATTATTATTATTATTATTATTATTATTATACATACACATTCAATGGAACAATTATAGATTTTACAAAAAGTTAAGAACAGGGTGGTAACTTACAATCTGAAAGGGTCAACCAAGAACTGGGAAAGTTTTTGAGAATGAACTGTCACGATAATCAAGCCAACTGGTCAAACTACTTGCCCTGGGCAGAAATGGCTCAAAACTCATTAATCAGCTCTGCTAGAGGGCTCACACCCTTTCAATGTATGCTCAGTTACCAACCCCCCTTAATGCCATGGTCTGCCACGCCCTCTGACAACCCGACCATTGACGGCTGGATGCAAAGGAGCAAGCAGGTCTGGGAACAGACCCACCGGTGGATCGAGAATGTCCTCCACCGATGCAAGAGGCTGGCGGATCGTCATAGAGGGGACACACCTCCCTCCCTCCCTGGGGACCAAGTGTGGCTGTCAATCCAGGACTTCAGGTTTCCTGAGGGAGGTAGAAAATTATTGCCCAAATACACTGGTCCGTTTAAAATTCTCCAGCAAATTTATGAGGTTACTTACAAATTAGATCAGCCTGTGCATTACCATGTTTCTAATTCATTTCATGTATCTCTCTTGAGACCTGTTGTCTCAGGTCCATTGGATGAGGCTACACCCGATGTCATGCCCCCACCTCCGGTGTACATGGAAGGCACCCCAGTGTATGCTGTCCGCCGGTTGCTGGACTCCAGAAGGAGAGGAGGGACTCTGCAGTACCTAGCAGGGTGGGAGGGGCTATGGGCCCGAGGAGTATAGCTGGGTTCCCGCACAAGATATCCTGGATTTGGGGTTGGTGGAGGAGTTCCATCAGCATCATCCAGAGAAGCCTGTGCCTCAGCCTAGGGGCCATCCCAGGCACCGTGTGTCCAGCCCTCCCGACAGTCTGTGCAATGGTGGTTCCGGAGGTCTTCCACAGTGACAGCCCTCTGTTCAGCACCGCGACAATTCTGATGGCTTGCTCAGGAGTGTTCCCGGCAGTGTGGGTGGCAGTCGTCGTGGTCATCCGCATCCCTCGGCATCCTTGGACTCCGGGGGGTGGGTGGTGGTGGGTGGTGGTGGTGGTGGTGGTTTACTGTCACGCCCCCAGGCTCACCCAACACTCAGGACTCCACTTCCCACAATCTCCCTCACACACCAATCACTACCACATGCACTCCGTTAGCCAACCCGGAGCCACTGCCTAGGAGTGGTTCCCCCGAGTTCTAATCATCATCACCTGTACCTTTTTGTTTACATTTGTATTTATACCCCTTTGTTTGTCTTGTTCATTGCACAGTATTGCCTCTACATTTTGTGAGCCTACTGAGCGTTATTATTGCCTGTGCATGACCCTTTTTGCCTTCCGTTTTTTTTCCCGTTTTGCCTAGCCCTTGTGTTTGTTCGCCCATTTATCTTGCTTCCTGGTTTTTCGATCCTCGCCTGTTTCCTGATTCCGATTTGCCTAGCTCTTGTGTATTGATTGCCCATGTTTACTGTTTCCTGGTTCTTGGACTATTGCCTGTTTCCCAACCACAATTTGTCTAGCCCTCATTACTGTTTTGGATCTCTCGGTATTGACCTGGCCTGGCTTTTGTACATTGTCTTTTCTCATTGTTCTCATTAAAACCTTGAGTTTATTCACAATCCGGCAGCATCTGGTTTGTCACAGCCTCATTACAGAATACTGTGCCATCATGCAGACGATGGATTACACGGAGTTACAGGTAGTGCTTAGCAGCCAAGGACAGATGCTGGGACAACATCACGAGCATTTTGACTCTGTGACTCAGTCCATCCAGACTCTTATGCAACAGCAAGGCAAACAGCAAAAACAGTTGGTGCAGATTGTTGCAAGCATCAGAGAAATCACCACCCAACTGCAACGGCTCAGCTCCTCTGGCTCGCCTGTGGTTACCTACCAAGCTGCTCCCCCCATGGCTGTTACCAGTTTGTTTGTTGTCATTAAACCTGATAAATTTGATGGCTCATCTAATCAGTGTAAAGAGTGAAAAGCTCTGACAAGGCTCGTATTTCTTTTATGATTTCTCACCTTACGGGCAAGGCCTTAGATTGGGCTACCGCAGTTTGGCCCATAGTCTAATCCAACACTTACAACCATTTCATTAAAGGATTTAAAGCGTTCTTCGATCACGCCAATGAGGGCCGCTCTCAAGGGGAATTACTCACTTGACTACGTCAGCGTAATCGCTCAGTTTCTGATTACGCTTTGGAATTTCGCACTCTTGCAGCTGGGAGTGGTTGGAATGAGCCGGCTTTACTTGTGACATTTTGCAACAGACTGAACTCTGACATCCGAGCGGAAATGGCTTGTAAGGACGATAGTCTTTCACTAGAGAGGCTGATTTCATTTGCCATATGTGACCCCTCACCGAATCCAGGGACACATGTCGGCCGAAACGAATCCGAGATAATCACAAAAGAAGCATTTTTTTTCCGAAATTTCTGATTTTTGTTTTTTTTCCATCATGTGCAAGTTGAGATCTTGAAGAATGCAATCAGTATTTCAGATAATAGATTGTTTTGTTGGAAAAGCATACATTTTTTGTTGCAAATTGTCTCGTTTTTGTCAGGACTGTAGCCTGCTGGGGGTGTGGGTAAATTACCATATGGGTCATTCACATGATGATTTAAGTCTTTTGTTTTGTTTTTTTTGCGAATCAGCTGTATGATACGGGCTGAGCGCATGGCTACTTAGCTGCATACAGGCATGTAATTTCACTATGGAATGAGTTACTAAACAGAGCGCAGAGGAGCTGAAACACCGCGAAGCAAACAGACACACGGTATTTACATCGGAGATCACCATTTCTAGCAAAAAAAACCCGCAACCTCGTTTTCCAGATTGAATGGAATACTTGAATGATCGGATGATACATGGACCATTCTAGGACTACATTCCATTGGAGGCATTGGTGTGTGCAAGGCGCCGTTTCTCTTTCTGATGGGGTAAGTTTATTAATCTAAGGCTGTGTGGTTATTTTTGCATGTAACGGAGAGTGTTGTGGTTTGGTTAAGCCTAGGTCACAACCGGACGTACGATTTTTTGGCCGTGTGATTTTTGGCGTTTCCCAAATTGCTGCAGTTTTTTTTTTGTTCATGGAGAAAGACACGCGTTGGCCGTAAGTTTGTCTTGCAACCTGAAAAAAACGTAAGCGCCCGTAGAGTTTGTTTGACATGACAAAGAACCTCTGTGGCCGGTCTGCGGCTCGAAAATCAGCACGTCACATGCGCGCTCTCGTGCTTTTCACACGCGCGCTCTCGTGCGTTTCATGTGCGCTCTCCGTGTGTTTCTTGCACGTTCTCTGTGCGTTTCTTGCGTTTTTTGCATGTAGACCGGCCGTAGGAGCGCGGTACAGCCGGTTGTGACTGAGGCTTTACATGAAATTAGTGTTGTGTTAGTTGTGTCATCATCGTGCTATCTTTCTTTCTTACGGTGTGAGTAATTTTTCAACCACAAAATGTTAAAGTATACTTTAGGACTTATTTTTGTACTTCATAATTGTTTTGGGCATACTTTGCATGGAAGGAAAATTGACGTGGTGATCTTTGTTTACATGAAAGTAGTATCGTGCTAGCTCGTAGGGGGTAGGGCTTTCCTTAATATCATGCAAATGAGCACCATTATGTGCCCGCCCTGCACCCAGAGTAGCTGAGATGGAAAACTTTGAGGGCGATTTTCTCCCTTTTCTGTTTTAAGAAGTATACACTTTCAAAAGGCCACACATTCTTCAAATATTGTCAGATCTCCACATGGAAGGCATCATTGGAAAGCTTAGAAACTGTACTTTCTGAATCTGTCAATAACTCAAAATGCCCCCAGGCTGACATGTGTCCCTGGATTCTGTTTTCTGACACATATGCCTAGACCAACTGAAGCATGGGAGAGGTCTTCGTACACTGAACAAAAATATAAATGCAGCACCTAAAGATTTTATTTATTTTGTACATCCGATACTGATTTTTTTTCTGCCCACATCAAATGATAGTATAGCATACCAGTAAACATTTTTTGAAAAAAAAAATGTCCCTCTACTCAAGTTCTGAGCAGTGCCCAGACTTGAGATAACCCATGATCCAGTCGGGTGTGACCATTGCAGACAAAAATTTCACTGAGTAATGCATGTCATGACCATCCTTTATGTGGGGCCAATAAAAGACCACCCTAAAATGACAAAAATGTTCAAATGTCAAGATGCCACAGATGACCAGAATCAACCGGGAACGAGCCATTGGCATGCTGCAGGCTGGAATGTCCATCAGAGCTGTAGGGCGTCAATTGGGGGTGCTATTCCACGATAGTCCGCCTCTGACGACGATTTCAGCAGCATGGCACCACAGACAACATGCCACATGCACGCAGGCCACGTGTCACCACTCCAGCACAAGACCGGCATATCCGTCTGACCCACCTGCGTGATCGGTGCCGGACTACAACACGGACCGCAGATGAGACCATGGGGAGACACAATCGCAGGGTCAGCAGTCAAACTGTGAGAAACCGACTCAGAGAAGCTGGCCTCCATGCACGTAGACCTCATCGAGGATTGGACCTGACTGCTGGGCGACAACGTTCTCGTCTGGACTGGGCTCGGGCACATAGAAAATAAAAATGAAAATGAATTTCTATCTGAACATTTGTATTTCATAAAATATGGACCGCTGCGTTTGTATTTTTGTTCAGTGTAAATCACCTATGGTTCCAGCTGCTGCACTCATGGGCGGTCCTGGGGGCGGTCCGACTGGGCAGCCGCCCGGGGCGGCATCGCGGGGGGGGGGGGGGGGGGGCGGCACAAGCGCGGGCGCGAAAAAAAAAAGGTCCCCCCCCAAAAAAAAGGTCCCAAAAAAACCCCCCCCGGAAAAAAAAAACCAAGACAGGCGGGTGTGTGTATGTGTGTGTGTGTGTGTGTGTGTGTGTGTGTGTGTGTGTGTGAACATTTTGGATGGGGAAGCCCAATACCAAAGTTGTGCAGGTGACGTCATCACGACAAGAGGCGTCAATACCTGAAGTTGGTCAGTTCTTGTAGCTCAATTGTAATTAAGGGTTTGCAGCAGTGTTACACACACACACACACACACACACACACACACACACACACACACACACACACACACAAGTGTAACATGCAGCAAAAGCCATCATGCGTCACATTTGCTGTGGGCACAAAACCCCGTATAATTTAAATAACAAACCAAATATGGTGCCGCAATGCATAGGACACAAACTCAAGACGCCTCTCAAATGTGCAGACCACATTACATTACATTGAGCAAACGCTTTTGTGTGTGCGTGTGCGCGCGAGAAAGAGGAGAGAACAGAAAAGCAGAACAATCCAAACAACTTCAAAACGGCTGTACGTTTGATTGTGTGTATGAACCGAATGAATTCCCAAGATTATTGTGGACGTGGTGGTCAATTGTTCAAGTTGAAATGGTTCAGTCTCACCTCTCGCGTTAGGTGATCACCACTACACAGTCAGTGCGTTTACATACACATAGAGAAAATCGAATTTCTGCCGTTGCTCGACTGAAATCAAAGCTCTAAATGGCATGGAAACACCTTAGCTCGGCTGAAATTGAACCGAACTTGATTTCTCGCAATCGAGCTACACAACCTAGATTATGCGATTGTAGCCGAGCTACTTAGTGCATGTAAACCCTGTCGAGCTACGTAGTCGAGCTACTTACTTCAGTGCTGCCCCTTCCGGAAGTGATGAATGACGAGACCAAAAGCGGGAAAAACAACAGCCTCGGTCGGCATGACAACGAATCATGACAACGGCATGAATCTTTTCTTTTTGTGGCATTGTTTGCACTGTTAAAATTTAGCTCACATACTGTATCACCAAATACATCTGTACAGCTGTTGCATAGCTGTGAATTGTGTACATAAACAAGTCATTGTATTTGTGTGTGTGTGTGTGTGTGTATATGTCCAACATCTGAAGAATGCCAATAAAAACAAAACAATTGAACTTTTTGTGTGTTTATTAAGACATTAGTTAAATTGTAAGCAAAAAAAAATATTTTTTTGTAAGCAAAAATGGACTTTTATGGAAAAATATACAATTGTGCAAAATAAGTTGTCTTACAAAACAGTGGTCTGCGCCGGACAGTTTGTAGCCATACAGTCTGTTAGAGCAAGCCTAACAGCTTGAACACGGAACTGCCAGTGTTGCCAGATTGGGAGGTTTTAAGTGCATTTTGGCGGATTTGAACATGTTTTGGGCTGGAAAACGTCAGCAGTATCTGGCAACACTATAGCTCTTCTTCATGACGACAACCGGAAGTGTACCAACACGATGGGGCATGTAGCGCCACCTGTGGCTCGGGTGCACAATGCACCTTACACAATAGCTCGATTTCACAGTTGCATGTAGGATTGGATTTCTCTGGCACCCCTGCTGGGACCCTTTGCTCGATTACCGACAGTAGCTCGATTTGGATGTGCATGTAAACGTACTGACTGACGGTGAGTTTGTGTTGGGGGAAGGGGGAATCATTCAGAAGGAGGTCGAATGACAAATAAACGGAGTCGTACTCGGAGATAGATCTAATGGATAGGAAAAGGTCAAAGCCATCAGGTGCCCAATTCCGGAAGAAAAGGAAAGAATAGGAGGAGAAACGAGCAAAAGAAAAAGGTATGCTTTATGAATCAATTTCAGTGAATGACATGAATTAGTGCCCTAATTAGCCTTATATTATTGATGCTTGCTAAGTCGGACGACAGGGCCGTGCAAAGACCTTTGGAGGGGCAGGGGCTCAACATTCAAAAAAGGGCACTTGGAACAAATTTTTCACACAAGTTAACTTTATTCAAAACTAAATTTCAATTGCAACTGAACATTCTGTGTGTCTTGATAGAATATGTTGTGGACGTCGTCATTCAGCCTTAAGTTTTCGAAGCTGCTAGAATATGTGACCCCTCACTGAATCCAGGGACACATGTCAGCTGAAACAAATCCGAGATAATCGCAAAAGAAGCATTTTTTTTTAATTTGTGATTTTTGTTTTTTTCCATCATGTGCAAGTTGAGATCTTGAAGAATGCAATCAGTATTTCAGATAATAGATTGTTTTGTTGGAAAAGCATACATTTTTTGTTGCAAATTGTCTTGTTTTTGTCAGGACTGTAGCCTGCTGGGGGGTGTGGGTAAATTACCATATGGGCCATTCACATGATGATTTAAGTCTTTTTTTTTTCCGCGAATCAGCTGTATGATCCGAGCTGAGCGCATGGCTACTTAACCTGCATACAGGCGTGTGATTTCACTATGGAATGAGTTACTAAACAGAGCGCAGAGGGGCTGACACACCACGAAGCAAACAGACACACGGTATTTACATCGGAGATAACCATTTCTAGCAAAAAAACCGCAACCTCGTTTTCCAGATTGAATGGAATACTGGAATGATCAGATGATACACGGACCGTTCTAGGATTACATTCCATCGGAGGCATTGGTGTGTGCAAGGCGCCGTTTCTCTTTCTGATGGGGTGAGTTTATTAATCTAAGGCTGTGTGGTTATTTTTGCATGTAACGGAGAGTGTTGTGGTTTGGTTAAGCCTAGGTCACAACCGGACGTACGATTTTTTGGCCGTGTGATTTTTGGCGTTTCCCAAATCGCTGCAGTTTTTTTTTTGTTCATGGAGAAAGACGCGCGTTGGCCGTAAGTTTGTCTTGCAACCTGAAAAAAAAAACGTAAGCGCCCGTAGAGTTTGTTTGACATGACAAAGAACCTCTGCGGCCGGTCTGCGGCTCGAAAATCAGCACATCACATGCGCGCTCTCGTGCTTTTCACACGCGCGCTCTCGTGCGTTTCATGCGCGCTCTCCGTGTGTTTCTTGCGTTTTTTGCGTGTAGACCGGCTGTAGGAGCACGGTACGGCCGGTTGTGACCGAGGCTTTACATGAAACTAGTGTTGTGTTAGTTGTGTCATCATCGTGCTATCTTTCTTTCTTACGGTGTGAGTAATTTTTCAACCACAAAAAGTTAAAGTATACTTTAGGACTTATTTTTGTACTTCATAATTGTTTTGGGCATACTTTGCATGGAAGGAAAATTGACGTGGTGATCTTTGTTTACATGAAAGTAGTATCGTGCTAGCTCGTAGGGGGTAGGGCTTTCCTTAATGTCATGCAAATGAGCACCATTATGTGCCCGCCCTACACCCAGAGTAGCTGAGATGGAAAACTTTGAGGGCGATTTTTCTGTTTTAAGAAGTATACACTTTCAAAAGGCCACACATTCTTCAAATATTGTCAGATCTCCACATGGAAGGCATCATTGGAAAGCTTAGAAACTGTACTTTCTGAATCTGTCAATAACTCAAAATGCCCCCGGGCAGACATGTGTCCCTGGAGTCTGTGATCTGCCACATATGTTATTAACGCCGTCGTTCAAACTAAAGTTTCCGAATCTGCCACGTTAATGAAATGGATGGAGCAAACGGTTTAAATATAGCCTAGGCGGCTTCATTAAATGATAAACAACTCTACGCATTTACTGTTGTGTTCTAAGCTGCACAATATTGCATGTTCAGATAAGAAATGAAAGGAGACTTTCAGTGTGACCTTACCATGCTGTTCCTCGCACTGTCTCCCACTGTCAACCGCCTGCATGCGCTTTCTGCACGGAGGTTCACTGAATGCATGACGTCACGGATTGATGCCCGCATTTACATAGAAAAAAGTTATTTTATAAATCTATAATTTCATATATTATTGTCAAATTGTAGAGAATATTGATGTTGGAGCTAACTTATCTTTTACAAATATTAAAAAAAAAACCAAAACAACAAAACAGTCCCTATGAAAAGGGCACTTTGGACAGCAAACAGAAAAGGGGCAGGGGCTAGAGCACCTGTAGCACCAGTTCATTGCACGTGGGTGTCGGATGACCTGGCCTGGCCTGCCCCCCAACACGAAATTAATTTCAGCATAACGATTAGGCTTTGAAACAAAACATTTAAAGTTATTGCTGTCATTGCCTTGGGTTAACGTTGGGCTCTGTATTAGCCAACAGAATGTTAACAGCTTTACATGGTCGTTTAAACATTTCTCGTCGTGTGTTGTACGTCGCGGACATGGCCCGTTATAAATTTGCTGTTACCAGAATGGCAATGATCAAGTCGTAATGTATTACTTAAGACTCTGTGTAATGTCATAGTAGTGTAGTACTATGGTAGTAAAGTCTTTTTGATGACTAGTACAACGTTCCGCTGGCGGGATTGTGCATATTATGGGGCTACGACAAGTTAGGCGCACACACACACACACACACACACACGCACACACAGAAACACTAATGCCTATATCCCAATGTTTATTTCAAATTAAGCAGTTGTGCTTTCTTAAATAGCTGTGGATAGCTGTAATGCGAAGTCATTGAGTCTTTTTGTTTATTGTTTATCTTTTATTGTTTATCTTTGTATTTTTTATTGCACTAGTCATTAAAACTGGAAATTTGTTCTTGAAAATAGCTGTTGTGAGTTTGTGTATGGGGTCGTGTGTGTTCTGGACGAAGTTAGTGTTTTCTTAGGTGGTGGGTGGGAGGTGGTTGTCGGGTTAGGGGGGCGCCAGCAGGGGGTTTTGCCTGGGGAGTAAATCACTCTAGGATCGCCACTGGCTGCACTGACTCCTCGCCGCTCGTATCCACCAACGTCCCGGACTCGTAAGGATCCAGAATCCCTCAAACCTATGCAGTGTGACTCATTCCATTTGTCTGCGGAGGAAAAGCAACGACATCTCCATGATGGACTGTGTCTCTATTGCGGAACTACCAGTCACATTCCACATGACTGTCCAGTCCGTCAACACAGAACTTCGGGAACGACCCCGGGAAAGCACGTAGAGCCTACTCTATGTGCTAATGTGGTGAGTACACCCACTAAGGGGTTGGTCTCCAAGTCTTTCCTCCTACCCATGACAGTTAACTGCCCTCAGTCTGTCTTTATGTTCTCAGCATTAATTGAGTTCGGAACTGAAGGGGACTTTATTCATGCCGAGCTGGTGAAGCAACTTCAGATTCCTGTGGAGCCACTGGAAAAGCCACTGAGATTGACTGCTGTCGGTGGGGATCCCGTGAGAGAAGGACTTGTGAACCGGGTCACGAAACCCATTAATATGATTGTCAGTGCTTTGCATTCAGAAGAGATTTGTTTTTTTGTATTGAATTCTTGTGAGTATGCTATCACTTTAGGTTTGCCCTGGCTTAGAAAACATAACCCTGTCATATATTGGTCCAATAACGAAATACTCTTGTGGTTCAGTTACTGTTATGACCACTGTCTAGCACTTCCCACAGTTATGGTATCGTCAGCGACTATAGAAAGCCCCAATGCCAATGTCGTCATTTCCGTTCCCCCCAAATACAGTGACCTGTTAGAAGTATTTAGCAAGAAAAGTGCGACCAAACTTCCCCCTCACAGAGAATATGACTGTTTCATTGAGTTAATAGATGATGCTATTCCACCTAAGTCAAGGATTTATCCACTCACTCAGACTAAGGAGAAAGCGATGGAGGAGTATGTTCAGGAGGCTTTAGAACAGGGATTCATCCATCCTTCTACATCTCCCGCAGTTGCAGGGTTCTTTTTTGTCAACAAGAAAGATGGGGGACTTAGGCCCTGCATTGATTATCATGGGTTAAATCAGATCACTAAACCCTATTCTTACCCACTGCCTTTAGTCCCCGTTGCGCTAGAACAAATTCGTGGAGCATCTATTTTCACAAAGCTTGACTTAAGAAATGCATACAATTTAGTCCGCATAAAGGAAGGTGATGAATGGAAAACTGCATTTCTTACCACTAGGGGGCACTATGAGTACTTGGTAATGCCCTTCGAGTTGCGTAATGTCCTGTCCGTATTCCAAGCATTTATAAATGATGTCCTCAGGTATATGCTTGGTCAATATGTTATTGGCTACATCGACAACATCTTGATTTATTCCCCTAATCTTGGGCCTCATATTCATCATGTTCATTCTGTCCTTACGCATTTACTTGAAAACAAGCTGTATGTTAAAGGGGAGAAGTGTGAATTTCATCTCCCTTCTACTTCTTTCCTAGGCTATGTCATCAGTCCGGAGGGTGTCATTATGGATGATAAGAAGGTAGAAGCTGTAACTAATTGGCCTGTCCCTACCTCCATTAAGGAACTCCAGTGATTTCTTGGGTTTGCCAATTTCTACCGTCATTTCATTCGCAATTTCAGTAGTCTAGCAGCTCCTCTTAACACCTTATTGAAGGGAAATGCCAAAAAACTCTCATGGAATCCCCGGGCGCAGGAAGCGTTCGAATCCCTCAAGGTAGCCTTCACCTCTGCCCCCATTCTGAAGCATCCTGATCCCACTCAGCCTTTCGTGGTGGAGGTGGATGCCTCTGAGGTAGGCACTGGAGCTGTGCTGTCCCAGCGTGTAGGTGATCCCTGTAAATTACATTCAATAGCCTTCTACTCCCATAAACTGACCCCTGCTGAACGTAAATACGGTATAGGAGATAGAGAATTGCTGGCCATTAAACTAGCTTTCAAAGAATGGTACCATTGGCTAGAGGGAGCTATGCATCCCTTCCTCATGTTAACGGATCATAAAAACCTTGAATATTTACGGTCAGCTAAATGGCTCAATCCCCGTCAGGTAGTCCGTATTCTTTTCTCAATTTAATTTTTTCCATTTCTTATCTTTCCGGTTCCCATAATATTAAAGCAGATGCCCTGTCTCGTATATATCCCAGTCCCGAATCCTCCCCTGAGGTTATTAATATACTACCCCCATCAGTTGTGGTTGCCCCTATTAGATGGGAAATAGATGAATAGATAGACCAAGAACTATCTGTCACTCCTGCCCCTGAATCTTGCCCCGTAGGAAGGATGTATGTATCCACTCAATGCAGGGACAAATTAATTACTTGGGCCCACTCCTCTTTGACTTCTGGCCATCCGGGAGAGACACGTACGCACCAGTTATTGTCTGGCAGATATTGGTGGGAGAATATGCTGTCAGATATCCATAGGTTTGTCTCCTCATGCACCACCTGTTCAAAGTGCAAAACACCCAAAATTCTCCCTGCTGGTAAACTCATGTCCTTGCCTGTCCTGTCTTGTCCATGGTCACACATAGTGGTAGACTTTGTTACTGACTTGCCCCCTCACAGAACTACACAGTCATTCTGACCATTGTTGACAGGTTCTCACGAGGAGTTAGATTTATTCCCTTTGTTAGCCTCCCTACCGCCTTTCAGACAGCTGAAGCCCTTTTTAACTATGCGTTCCGTATATTTGGTATTCCAGAAGATATAGTATCTGATTGAGGGCCTCAATTCACCTCTCATGTATGGTCAGCATTCTTTGAGAAACTGGGAGTTAATGTCAGTCTCACCTCCGGTTACCATCGCCAGTCTAATGGTCAATGTGAAAGGGTCAGCCAAGAACTGGGAAAGTTTTTGAGAATGTACCGTCATGATAATCAAGCCGACTGGTCAAACTACTTGCCCTGGGCAGAAATGGCGAAATGGCTCTGCTAGAGGGCTCACACCCTTTCAATGTATGCTCGGTTACCAACCCCCCTTAATGCCATGGTCTGCCACGTCCTCTGACAACCCGACCATTGACGGCTGGATGCAAAGGAGCAAGCAGGTCTGGAAACAGACCCACCGGTGGATTGAGAATGTCCTCCACCTACGCAAGAGGCTGGTGGATCATCATAGAGGGGACACACCTCCCTCCCTCCCTGGGGCCCGAGTGTGGCTGTCAATCCAGGACTTCAGGTTTCCTGAGGGAGGTAGAAAATTATTGCCCAAATACACTGGTCCATTTAAAATTCTCCAGCAAATGTATGAGGTTACTTACAAATTACAGTGGTGCTTGAAAGTTTGTGAGCCCTTTAGAATTTTCTATATTTCTGCATAAATATGACCTAAAACATCATTAGATTTTCACACAAGTCCTAAAAGTAGATAAAGAGAACCCAGTTAAACAAATGAGACAAAAATATTATACTTGGTCATTTGTTTATTGAGGAAAATGATCCAATATTACATATCTGTGAGTGGCAAAAGTATGTGAACCTTTGCTTTCAGTATCTGGTGTGACCTCCTTGTGCAGCAATAACTGCAACTAAACGTTTGCGGTAACTGTTGATCAGTCCTGCACACTGGCTTGGAGGAATTTTAGCCCATTCTTCCGTACAGAACAGCTTCAACTCTGGGATGTTGGTGGGTTTCCTCACATGAACTGCTCGCTTCAGGTCCTTCCACAACATTTCCATTGGATTAAGGTCAGGACTTTGACTTGGCCATTCCAAAACATTCACTTTATTCTTCTTTAACCATTCTTTGGTAGAATGACTTGTGTGCTTAGGGTCATTGTCTTGCTGCATGACCCACCTTCTCTTGAGATTCAGTTCATGGACAGATGTCCTGACATTTTCCTTTAGAATTCGCTGGTATAATTCAGAATTCATTGTTCCATCAATGATGGCAAGCCGTCCTGGCCTAGGTGCAGCAAAACAGGCCCAAACTATGATACTACCTCCACCATGTTTCACAGATGGGATAAGGTTCTTATGCTGGAATGCAGTGTTTTCCTTTCTCCAAACATAACGCTTCTCATTTAAACCAAATAGATCTATTTTGGTCTCATCTGTCCACAAAACATTTTTCCAGTAGCCTTCTGCCTTGTCCACATGATCTTTAGCAAACTGCAGACGAGCAGCAATGTTCTTTTTGGAGAGCAGTGGCTTTCTCCTTGCAACCCTGCCATGCACACCATTGTTGTTCAGTGTTCTCCTGATGGTGGACTCATGAACATTAACATTAGCCAATGTGAGAGAGGCCTTCAGTTGCTTAGAAGTTACCCTGGGGTCCTTTGTGACCTCGCTGACTATTACACGCCTTGCTCTTGGAGTGATCTTTGTTGGTCGACCACTCCTGGGGAGGGTAAAAATGGTCTTGAATTTCTTCCATTTGTACACAATCTGTCTGACTGTGGATTGGTGGAGTCCAAACTCTTTAGAGATGGTTTTGTAACCTTTTCCAGCCTGATGAGCATCAACAACGCTTTTTCTGAGGTACTCAGAAATCTCCTTTGTTTGTGCTGTGATACACTTCCACAAACATGTGTTGTGAAGATCAGACTTTGATAGATCCCTGTTCTTGAAATAAAACAGGGTGCCCACTCACACCTGATTGTCATCCCATTGATTGAAAACACCTGACTCTAATTTCACCTTCAAATTAACTGCTAATCCTAGAGGTTCACATACTTTTGCCACTCACAGATATGTAATATTGGATCATTTTCCTCAATAAATAAATGACCAAGTATAATATTTTTGTCTCATTTGTTTAACTGGGTTCTCTTTATCTACTTTTACGACTTGTGTGAAAATCTGATGATGTTTTAGGTCATATTTATGTAGAAATATAAAAATTTCTAAAGGGTTCACAAACTTTCAAGCACCACTGTAGATCTGCCTGTGCATTACCATGTTTCTAATTCATTTCATGTATCTCTCTTGAAACCTGTTGTCTCAGGTCCATTGGATGAGGCTACACCCGATGTCATGCCCCCACCTCCGGTGTACATGGAAGGCAACCCAGTGTATGCTGTCCACCGGTTGCTGGACTCCAGAAGGAGAGGAGGGACTCTGCAGTACCTAGCAGGGTGGGAGGGCTATGGGCCCGAGGAGCATAGCTGGGTTCCCGCACAAGATATCCTGGATCTGGAGTTGGTGGAGGAGTTCCATCAGCATCATCCAGAGAAGCCTGTGCCTCAGCCTAGGGGCCATCCCAGGCGCTGTGTGTCCAGCCCTCCCGGCAGTCTGTGCAATGGTGGTTCCAGAGGTCTTCCACAGTGACAGCCCTCTGTTCAGCACCGCGACAATTCTGATGGCTCGCTCAGGAGTGTTCCTGGCAGTGTGGGTGGCAGTCGTCGTGGTCATCCGCATCCCTCGGCATCCTTGGACTCCGGGGGTGGGGGTGGGGTGGGGGTGGTTTACTGTCATGCCCCCAGGCTCACCCAACACTCAGGACTCCACTTCCCACAATGCCCCTCACACACCAGTCACTACCACATGCACTCCGTCAGCCAACCTGGAGCCACTGCCTAGAAGTGGTTCCCCTGAGTTCTAATCATCATCACCTGTACCTTTTTGTTTACATTTGTATTTATACCCCTTTGTTTGTCTTGTTCATTGCACAGTATTGCCTCTACATTTTGTGAGCCTACTGAGCGTTATTTTTCTGATTGTTTGCCTGTGTATGACCCTTTTTGCCTTCCTTTTTTTCCCGTTTTGCCTAGCCCTTGTGTTTGATCACCCATTTATCTTGCTTCCTGGTTTTTCGATCCTCGCCTGTTTCCTGATTCTGATTTGCCTAGCCCTTGTGTATTGATTGCCCATGTTTACTGATTCCTTGTTCTTGGACTATTGCCTGTTTCCCGACCACAATTTGTCTAGCCCTCATTACTGTTTTGGATCTCTCGGTATTGACCTGGCCTGGCTTTTGTACATTGTCTTTTCTCATTGTTCTCATTAAAACCTTGAGTTCCTTTACAATCCGGGAGCATCTGGTTTGTCCCAGCTGCGTTACACTTACCAATACTGAATGCTGATTTTGATTGAATGTATTTCAATTTTCTGTCAATCCAATGTACTGTACAGAGTCAAAGTTGTAACAATAAAAATGTTATAAGTCCAAAAAAGCCTGAACAACCCAACTTATATTCAAGCAATGTACAGGTTGACGGTTCAAGTTCACAGTTACTTTGGGTCGTAGTTCATTGTTACATTGCAGTCGTTCAAAACAAAAGGGCTTTGCTGAGTGAAGTCCATGAGGGAAGTCCTCTTGTAGAATTCTCCATCACTTTTCCTCACCTCCAAGTAGAACTTTGACAATATTTCCGATATTGCTCTATTTTCCAGTTTTTCGATGTCCGTTGGTCTGTTTTTCTCTTGTAAATATGTGTGAAGAATATCCAGTGAAGTTTTTGTAGCCTTTCGGGTGTTCAGTGCATCAGTCTCTTTAAATCTTCTGCTTTTAATGAAGCAAACCTTGTGGACATTTTTGTTTACAAACTGTCACTCGTGAGCGCAGAAGTTTTACATCTCTGATGTGTCTTTTCCAGTTTTTCGATGTCCGTTGGTATGTTTTTCTCTTGTACTTATGTGTGAAGAATATATAATGAAATGTTGGTAGCCTTTCAGGTGTTCAGTGCGTCTTTAGTTTCAGTTTTCAGTTTCTTTATTTCGTGCTTAAATTGGATTAACCCCGTCTTCTCTCTCTCCTGGCCAACAAAGAAATGATTGTGTGCATGTGCAACAGAAAAGTTTTATCATTGGATCTTTGCGTGTGACGTTATGTTGTCTTGACAACATGCAATATTAGAACAATATTGCATGCTCATTCTCCATTGGGGAGAGTGGCATAATACATGGAGGATAAGCAATATAATAACAATATTGCATGCCATCAATAAACCCACGAGAAGGGAATAGAACACATATTTTTATTCCATGGAAAAAGTGGCCCATATGTATAATAATTTACTTTCTTCCTCTTCTTCTTCTTAATCTTTTTTTTGCTACCACTACTCCTCCTACAGCTTTTGAGATATTGACACTGTTCCAACTCTGACACATCCGTCCTGAACCATGTCACACACACTCTCTCTGTTCATTTCCCCAGCACCAGCTGTAGATCATGTAAAAAAGATTTTGCAGCACGAGGTCTCATGTCTGATTCAAGTTCTGTCGGTGACCCTCTGTTCCAGCTGATCAAGCACACTTTGCATTTTCTCTGTGGAGATGCAGTATAGTTCCAGCTTGTGCTTTCTTTTTAGTATCACTGTGGCATTTATATGTGACACAATGATGCATAATTATTTAAACCTAGGCAGCCTTTCAATTTCATAAAACCAGTAAAATTTAGTTCCGTCTGAAATGTGGTCATTGTGACATATGTTTATTTCTGTAATATCTCACAAAATATCAGGCCATTCTGTGGCTGGGAAGTTATTTAATTTGAGGGGATTAAAGCAAATAATGTGCATGAAATCGCTCGCTTCGCGCAGTCAAGCAGACAGAGGAAGTCCATGTGTGTGTGTGCATACGCAGGTTTCCCTTTGAGCGTGCACTGACAGTTCCATCATTCTGTCGCTAAACGAACAGCTGATCACACCGAGGTGCTCGCTGAGCGCCCATATTTATTAGTTTGGTCCTGCGTTTCCTTTCCTTCATTTATAACATAACGTCTTTTTCTTCTCGCTTTCTTTCTGTTACTGTAGTCGCTCTTTCACATTTCATTTGCACACTCACGTCCTCCATTTTTCTCTCCTGTTTCAAATTTGTATTCCACAATGCCTTGCGTGAACGGGGAAAGCCCACCACGTGATGTGATGCATGGTGTAATATCTTGTATTGGGTCATGGTGAAGCAGGAAAAAATAGCTGAGAATTTAGGGCCACGTGGAAATAAATTAATTGTTCTATTAAAAAAACTAATAAAATTGGAAGTCTGTGATTCAAATTCAGTAGCTTTCGGTCACTAAACAAAGATAATTGGGTGTCAGGAAAATTCTTTTTATAACCTACACTTGAAAAATCTGAAAGGCAGTCTACTTTTAAAAACTCAAAATTCAGTAAAATACTTGTAAAACTAGCAAACCTATGATGTAAACAGAGAATATAAACAGCTGAGTTGCTCCAAGCGACCACTATCTGACATCATTGCGTGCATCACCGCTGCAGGAAGCCCATCTGACATTTTAAAGAAAATTAATTTTTCTTGAACACTATTTGTTCTCCGAAAATGCAAGTTTGATTTTTGAAATCTGCGACTACTTTTTCTTCAAATAAGTTTGAGAATAAATCCGCTGGAGGATCCCTTTAACAAACATGGCTGTAATCTTCAGAGCAAAGCCAATCCAACCATCTCTCCGATCCATGCTGAGAGGAATGTATTTATGATCTGCGCTGTGTTTTTTTAATAGATTGAGAGATAAATCAGAAAAGGGAAGAACATACGAGTACCCGAGCGTCACGAATGGCAGCTGTTCTAATTGCAGCCTTCTGCTGATAATGTGTGTAAATACATATTACGCCGTTATTCCACTCATCAGTGCGTTTGCTAATGTGTAACGCATAGCTGAGTGATAATCACGCAGAATTGCACTCTGCTTGGATTAAACAAAGAAGGAGATGGGAAAAATCAGCATATGGTAATGAAACACTACAGGAAGTGAGCAGGGAAGAATAAATAAAGTGTTCTCACCTGTAATTGGAATGTTTCACTTTTATTCAACACTCATTTGGGGAAGTGTTGTTTTCGGCTGTGCGTTTCACCTGCAGGGCAAAGACGGTCTTAGGAAGAGTGTGTGTGTGTGTGTGTGTTTTCAGGGAAGGGGATGAACTCGCTCCATATTCACACATATGGACACACTCCGAGCAAGAAACACTTTGAAACACCCACAGGATCCCATCAATACACATTGTGTGTGTGTGTGTGTGTGTGTGTGTGTGTGTAGGAAGGTGTGAACTGACTTTGTGCAAGAGTTTGAGAGTTCCCCGTAACTTTCGTCATGTCTGAGTAATGAAAATGACAAGCGCTTCAAGTGGCACCGCAATAAACGACTTTATTGAAAAAAGTGGCGCAGCAATAAACTCCATTAATTCATGGCAAAGGAGTGAAAGCTGTTATTTCTGCTCAACTCTTGCCTGACTTATGATCTCTGTCTGCTTGACATGATCTTGTCAGCTGGTGTATTACAGTAATAATTCATAAAGGCCCGTGGTAACGCTCAATAATTCACCACACACACACACACACACACACACACACACACACACACAATACCTGTAAGGCTAACTACACTAACTTGCCAAAGCTTTTCCAAGCACAGAGCTGCACTTTATGAAACATTTAACACTGGAACATATACAGTGACCCTGCCTGAGCTCTCTCTCTCTCTCTCTCTCTCTCTCTCTCTCACACACACACACACACACACACACACAAATACAAATGTCTTGCAAAAGTATTCATCCCCCTTGGTGGTTGTCCTGTTTCATTGTATTACAAGCTGGAATTAAAATGGATATTTGGAGGGTGAGCACCATTTGATTTACACAACATGCTGACCACTTTAAAGGTGCATATTGTTGTTTTATTGTGACACAAACAATAATTAAGATGAAAAAAACCCAAAACAAAACAGAAATCTGGAGCGAGCATAGGTATTCACCCCCCAAGTCAATACTTTATAGATCCACCTTTTGCTGCAATTACAGCCGCAAGTCTCTTGGGATATGTCTCTATTAGCTTGGCACATCTAGCCACTGGGATTTTTGCCCATTCCTCAAGGCAAAACTGCTCCAACTCCTTCAAGTTAGATGGGTTGCGTTGGTGTACAGCAATCTTCAAGTTATGCCACAGATTCTCAATTGGATTGAGGTCTGGGCTTTGATTAGGCCATTCCAAGACATTTAAATGTTTCCCTTTAAACCACTCCAGTGTAGCTTTAGCAGTATGTTTAGGGTCATTGTCCTGCTGGAACGTGAACCTTCATCCCAGTCTCAAACCTCTGGCCGACTCAAACAGGTTTTCCTCCAGAATTGCCCTGTATTTAGTGCCATCCATCTTTCCTTCAGTCCTGACCAGCTTTCCTGTCCCTGCAGATGAAAAACATCCCCACAGCATGATGCTGCCACCACCATGCTTCACTGTAGGAATGGTGTTCTCAGGGTGTTGGGTTTGTGCCACACATGGCGTTTCCCATGATGGCCAAAAAGATCAATTTTAGTCTCATCTGACCAGAGAATCTTCTTCCATGTGTTTGGGGAGTCTGCCACATGCTGTTGGGCAAACTGCAAATGTGTTTTCTTAAGCAATTACTTTTTTTCTGGCCACTCTTCCATAAAGCCCTGCCCACTCTGTGGAGTGTACGGCTTAAAGTGGTCCTATGGACAGATACTCCCATCTCTGCTGTGGATCTTTGCAGCTCCTTCAGTGTTATCTTTAGTGTCTTTGTTGCATCTCTGATTAATGGCCTCCTTGCCCGGTCTGTGAGTTTTGGTGGGTGGGGCCTTCTCTTGTCAGGTTTCTAGTGGTGCCATATTCTTTCCATTTTGCTATAATGGATTTAATGGTGCTCTGTGGGATATTCAAAGTTTGGGATATTTTTTATAACCCAACCCTGATCTATACTTCTCCACGACTTTGTCTCTGACCTGTTTGGAGGCTCCTTGGTTTTCATGTTGCTTGCTTAGTAGTGTAGCAGAGTCAGGGTCCTTCCAGAACAGGTTGATTTATACAGACATCATATGACAGATCATGTGACACTTTGATTGCACACAGGTGGATCTTAATCAACTAATTATCTGACTTATGAAGTGAATTGGTTGGACCAGCTCTTATTTAAGGGTTTCATATGAAAGGGGGTGAATACTTATGCACACTCCAGATTTCTGTTTTTTTCCCCATCTTAATTATTGTTTGTGTCACAATAAAACAACAATTTTCATCTTTAAAGTGGTCGGCATGTTGTGTAAATCAAATGGTGCTAACCCTCCAAAAATCCATTTTAATTCCAGCTTGTAATGCGATAACACAGGACAAACACCAAGGGGGATGAATACTTTTGCAAGACACTGTACCACAGAAAAAAAAATACCTTAGTCTTGACACACCTCAAACCTTTTAACATTTTTAAATTAATGACTGATAAATTGCCATCATCTCACACAGATTCACTCAGATACTCTGGAGGAAAAAAATCTCCGAAATATGAAAAATATTGATAAAATAATACAATGTTTTCATTTCAATGTGTTGTTTTTCTTTTACATTTACACTTGATGTATATTCCTTCTTGGATTTAAAAAAAAAATCTAGCCCTCACTTTTGTTGCATTTGAGGCGTATTTACTGTCATTTATAACACACTGAGTATTTTTAAAATAATTTATTTAAAAAAATTATAAGAATAAAAGTAAGAATAACCACTCAGTGTTCTTGTTATTCTCATCTCATCATCTCATCATCTCTAGCCGCTTTATCCTTCTACAGGGTCGCAGGCAAGCTGGAGCCTATCCCAGCTGACTACGGGCGAAAGGCGGGGTACACCCTGGACAAGTCGCCAGGTCATCACAGGGCTGACACATAGACACAGACAACCATTCACACTCACACCTACAGTCAATTTAGAGTCACCAGTTAACCTAACCTGCATGTCTTTGGACTGTGGGGGAAACCGGAGCACCCGGAGGAAACCCACGTGGACACCATGCAAACTCCGCACAGAAAGGCCCTCACCGGCCACGGGGCTCGAACCCAGACCTTCTTGCTGTGAGGCAACAGCGCTAACCACTACACCACCGTGCCGCCCTCCTTTAAAATATATGTTATATTTTTTCTCAAGTAACTCCTTCAAATCAAAATCATTGATTAAGGGAGCTTGTTCAGAAAACTGGCATGTTTAATTATTTCAAAATCCATCTAGAACAGGCACTGACATTGGCATTGACGTATCGTATATTATAAACAGGGAAGTAAGCGGTCTCTTTTTTTCTCTGTCTCTCATTTGGATTCAGCTTTGACTTAGATTCAAACCTCGTTGGACTCTGTCTTAATTTGGGTTCTAACCTTGCTGGACTCGATTTTGGCTTGGATTTGAACCTCCTTGAACTCTGTCTCAACTTGGACTCGAACCTGTTTGGACTCTGTCTTGACTTGGATTCAAACCGCTTTTGACTCAGTCTTGACTTGGACTCAAACCACTTCAGACACAGTCTTGATTGGACTCAAACCTCTTTGGACTTGGTCTTGACTTGGACTTGAACCTCTCTGGACTCGGTCTTGACTTCGATTCGACCCTCGCTGGACTCAGTCTTGACTTGGATTTGAACATCTTTGGACTCAGTCTTGACTTGGATTCGAATCTCTTTGGACTCAGTCTTGACTTGGATTTGAACCTCTTTGAACTCAGTCTTGACTTGGATTTGAACATCTTTGAACTCCGTCTTGAATTGGATTCGAACCTCTTTGGACTCTGTTTTGACTTGAACTTGAACCTTTTTGGACTTGGTCTTGACTCGATCTTGACTAGTCCTGGTCTTGGACATATCTTCAACTCGAAAAAAGCTGGTCTTGACTATCACTCTGCCAGCTGTGTTCAGAATCTGTAGTAGTCTGACTGTTAAACCATGAATAATGATCGTGGAGAGAAGGATTATTCTTAACCCTTAATAACTGACTGGTGCATCAATGCAACACAGACACATGTTCAACAAAACATTAAATCAATTTTGAGCTGTTTGTGATTGAGACAAACTTTAAATTGTGCGTGAACCGCAAGACTCAGCTTTCTGTTACAACTTAAATTATTTTCATTACTTTTATGATAATCACAGCTGATTCACGGTGTGTGTGGTCACATGGCATGGGAACAGAAGCTTATTAGAAAGGAAGTGTCTGCACACTGTATCGTTGGTAGGAGTGCGCAACAACTCCACCGAATTATGCGCCTCCTAGTGTCAGAATTGAGAACTGAATGAGCTGAAACTTACTGAGTAAGAAGTGTATTTGCACCAAACTTCACATGGAGCTCTGAAACACCAAATACAACTTTTCACATTGGAAAAAAAAAAAATCCTTGGTTGACTCTGGAGTTATTCAACAAAACACAAGCTTTTTCACTGTTTATGTCAAATATTGATTGCTCATACAAAGGGAATGCATGATTGTGACATTACACTGCATTAGAAAGAAACAGTAGGTTCTGTTGAAGTGTGTGATATCTAACCCTTCATACTGACTGAAAGAATAAGCTCAGAATTGGCAGAAATATAAAAATATGCCCAGGCGTTTTTGTCCATGTTGGCTTTAAAGAGTTATTACCTCAGATTATGTATACATCATCTCATTATCTGTAGCCGCTTTATCCTGTTCTACAGGGTCACAGGCAAGCTGGAGCCTATCCCAGCTGACTACGGGTGAAAGGCGGGGTACACCCTGGACAAGTCGCCAGGTCATCACAGGGCTGACACATAGACACAGACAACCATTCACACTCACATTCACACCTACGCTCAATTTAGAGTCACCAGTTAACCTAACCTGCATGTCTTTGGACTGTGGGGGAAACCGGAGCACCCGGAGGAAACCCACGCGGACACGGGGAGAACATGCAAACTCCGCACAGAAAGGCCCTCGCCGGCCACGGGGCTCGAACCCGGACCTTCTTGCTGTGAGGCGACAGCGCTAACCACTACACCACCGTGCCGCCCCACGTATACATCAGTTTAAAAAAATATATTTTCCAAAATAGTTGTTTGTTCTTTTTGGATATTGGTTGCTGCCTTAAATTATTTAAGTCTTTCCCTTTTAAATCAATACTTCAATCCAAATCACCTGATCATCCCACCCCTACTACAATCATCTCTCTTTTTCTATTTCATTAAGACATTTATATATATATATATATATATATATATATATATATATATATATATATATATATATATATATATATATATGTGTGTGTGTGTGTGTGTGTGTGTGTGGTGTGTGTGTACAAAAATGCTTGTCCTGTTACTCTGAGTTTTCATATTGTTGACATTTAAACAATACTTTGTACAGCTTGAACACTCATAGGCTTATTTTCTTTACGTTTTTCTTTCAAGGTATATTTTGTAATGCTATAATGTTTCTCAAAATCAACTGTAAACCACTTAGACATTTTAAGGTTTATTTTAATCTCACATCCTGTTTGGTGAGACGTAACCACTGATCTCAGATCTGCTCTGCTCTGACATGCAGTATATCATGTTTAACACGTTTTATTTACTGTGATGAGTGATAACTTGATGCTTATATCCAGTGGATGTGTTATATTTTATAGTACAGAATACCCAAAACCTTTGCTTTTTACACACAGAGTCTCGGTGCGTCTAAAATAAATGCAAATGAATCCAGAGTGTAATTTTTCAGCTTTATTTTTCATTCCAGGAAAAAAAAAATGCATATGTATTCATCATATTTATTCCAGACCTTTCTTTGTTGCATTTAAGGCATATTTAATCATTCATATGAAACTCTTCTTATGAAATCTTACTAAAAAGGCTGCAGGACTATGTAAGGAATATAATTTATTTAAAAGCTAATACATCATCCGGTTGTAGTCTCGGACTGAATGCATGAATAACAATCGACACAGAAGGAGCTGACCCTTCTTTCTGTCACCTATGTAACAGACAAACTAATGATTTGATTTGGGACACAAATCAAACACCTCTGCTTTAACAGTTTGACCTTTTCTACATAGTGTAAGTTAACAAAGTGTTTATACATTTATACAGTGCCTACGTTCTTCATTCTTGTTTCAAAAATCTAAACGAACTCCCAGGCACAGCTACAACCTTGATGCCTCAACTCTTTTAACTTCTTAAATTCATGGGAATACTTTGGATCCCATCGTGGTTCCAAACAGAATCCCAAACAGCTCACCTTTGCACACCGAGTCTCAGAGCTGGCTGAGGTCTCAAAAATAAATGCCAACGCTCCCAGTGTGGAGTTTTTCAGCAGCAGCAGCAGAGGTTGGCTTGTTTCCCTCTTTTAATATGCTATGAATGTGAAATGTGACCTTGTTCAGGCCCACGTCGTTTTCCCCAGGTGCAGCCGGAGCTCAGGGACATTAGCAGCTCTGCTTAATTCATTATTTCACCCGACACGCTGAGGACAAACCTGGCATGGGGCAGAGCTGCAGCAAACGGGGGCCAAGCAAAAGCTATTTAAAGCCTTACTCAGTAAAAAGGAAAAGATGAGCTGAAAATATGGGCTGAATTTAATACAAGAAATGTGTTCTGATGTCTGTTTGTTTATTTATTTATTTGTTCGTCCATCCTCAAACTGGTAGTCATGCCCATCTGAGGCCCCACCTTAGAAGCTCCGAGATTGTATTTAGACTCATTTTAAATGTTGTCAAATTTATTAAATCTAACCCGAACAGTGTCTATCCAGTATAATCTGTTTGTACTGTAAATATTTTACCAAACAATTGTACTGTAAACTGGACATTTTAAGTATTACACTGGTTCATACAGAATAAGTCACTGTGCAATTGACTAATATTTTACTGTGCATAGATATGAGTCTAAACACTAAACACTAAATGCAGTGTATATTTCAGTAATCATTTGACATGGAGTAAAGTATAATTAGGGAAAGTTTCCAGCAATGTATTTTTTCTTCATTAACTGTACAAAATAAAAAAGAATAAAGTTTACTTTATCACCCAATGTAAAAGATGGTCAAGGTGCACATGCTTGAAATTGTAGTGCCACTGTGGTGTGGAAAAATCTGAATAAAGAATACCAAAATAATCTCATCTCATCTCATTATCTGTAGCCGCTTTATCCTGTTCTACAGGGTCGCAGGCGAGCTGGAGCCTATCCCAGCTGACTACGGGCGAAAGGCGGGGTACACTCTGGACAAGTCGCCAGGTCATCACAGGGCTGACACATAGACACAGACAACCATTCACACTCACATTCACACCTACGGTCAATTTAGAGTCACCAGTTAACCTAACCTGCATGTCTTTGGACTGTGGGGGAAACCGGAGCACCCGGAGGAAACCCACGCGGACATGGGGAGAACATGCAAACTCCGCACAGAAAGGCCCTCGCCGGCCACGGGGCTCGAACCCGGACCTTCTTGCTCTGAGGTGACAACGCTAACCACTACAGCACCATGCCGTCCTACCAAAATAATATTAGATATTAATATACATTACCATTTCTGAGTATCAGAGGATCAAATAATTATATTTGTTGGTTCGTGTATTGAATTTTGCCTCATGGTTTGCATTGTTGTCCTGCAACATCCATGTTTAATTAATTAACAAATTGATTGATTGGTTGGTTGGTTGATTGTTTGATTGATTGGTTCATTGATTGGTAGGTTGATTGATTGGTTGGTTTATTGGTTTACTGGTTGGTTGATTGGTTGGTTGGCTGATTGATGGATTAATCTTTGGCCTCCAAATGTATTTTTAACTATCCTGTTTTTATCTTTACAAACTCTACTTTGGCCAAATCTTAAAAAAATAAAAATAAAAAAACCCCAAAAAACACGAGTACATATAAAATACAGCCACAATTATTTACCAATTACAATTCACAACATATACACTGTCAGTAATAGGAGTACAGTAGGAGTCCATTCCTGTCCCCCAAGGTACCATCTACACTAAAGTACCCTCCAGGGCTCATTATTGGACTTCAAGGTTATTGTGTGTACCTTTTTAGGGCCAAAAAGGTACATATATGGTCCCAATCAGTACATACAGTGGTGCTTGAAAGTTTGTGAACCCTTTAGAATTTTCTATATTTCTGCATAAATATGACCTAAAACATCATCAGATTTTCACCCAAGTCCTAAAAGTAGATAAAGAGAACCCAGTTAAACAAATGAGACAAAAATATTATACTTGGTCATTTTTTTTATTGAGGAAAATGATCCAATATTACATTTCTGTGAGTGGCAAAAGTATGTGAACCTTTGCTTTCAGTATCTGGTGTGACTCCCTTGTGCAGCAATAACTGCAACATTTTGATTGGATTAAGGTCAGGACTTTGACTTGGTCATTCCAAAACATTAACTTCATTCTTCTTTAACCATTCTTTGGTAGAACGACTTGTGTGCTTAGGGTCTTTGTCTTGCTGCATGACCCACCTTCTCTTGAGATTCAATTCATGGACAGATGTCCTGACATTTTCCTTTAGAATTTGCTGGTATAATTCAGAATTCATTGTTCCATCAATGATGGCAAGCCATCCTGGCCCAGATGCAGCAAAACAGGCCCAAACCATGATACTACCACCAACCTGTTTCACAGACAGGATAAGGTTCTTATGCTGTAATGCAGTGTTTTCCTTTCTCCAAACATAACGCTTCTCATTTAAACCAAAACATCCTATTTTGGTTTTATCCATCCACAAAACATTTTTTCCAATAGCCTTCCGTCTTGTCCACGTGATCTTTAGCAAACTGCAGATGGGCAGCAATGTTCTTTTTGGAGAGCAGTGGCTTTCTCCTTGCAACCCTGCCATGCACACCATTGTTGTTCAGTGTTCTCCTGATGGTGGACTCATGAACATTAACATTAGCCAGTGTGAGAGAGGCCTTCAGTTGCTTAGAAGTTACCCTGGGGTCCTTTGTGACCTTGCCAACTATTACACACCTTGCTCTTGGAGTGATCTTTGTTGGTCGACCACTCCTGGGGAGGGTAACAATGGTCTTGAATTTCCTCCATTTGTACACAATCTGTCTGACTGTGGATTGGTGGAGTCCAAACTCTTTAGAGATGGTTTTGTAACCTTTTCCAGCCTGATGAGCATCAACAATGCTTTTTCTGAGGTCCTCAGAAATCTCCTTTGTTCGTGCCATGATACACTTCCACAAACATGTGTTGTGAAGATCAGACTTTGATAGATCCCTGTTCTTTAAATAAAACAGGGTGCCCACTCACACCTGATTGTCATCCCACTGATTGAAAACACCCGACTCTAATTTCACCTTCAAATTAACTGCTAATCCTAGAAGTTCACATACTTTTGCCACTCACAGATATATCATATTGGATCATTTTGCTCAATAAATAAATGACCAAGTATAATATTTTTGTCTCATTTGTTTAACTGGGCTCTCATTATCTACTTTTAAGACTTGTGTGAAAATCTGATGATGTTTTAGGTCATATTTATGCAGAAATATAGAAAATTCTAAAGGGTTCACAAACTTTCAAGCACCACTGTAAATGGTACAAATAAGTACCTTAGAGGGTACTTTTCCAGTGACAAGCCATTGTCCCCCTAACAGTACTTTATTTTCTGAGAGTGTAACAGCAAAAGGACAAAGGCACGTGCTTTTCTTGAACGATGATACCTATGGAGAAAGTTTCTGATAAGTCCAAGTCCAGGTCCATGAAGTGAAAGCAATGATAGAGGAGAACGTAGTGCAAAATAAAATAATATGAAATCTAATCTCATGCATGATCATGTAGTCTCAGACTATCTGCTAATTGGTTATCCACAAATGTGGCTTTTAACAAAAAAAAGTGATAAAAAAAGATAAGGATTACTATAGAGTCAACTCACTGCAGAGACTCCAGTAATGAACAATAAGTAATGAATAAAGTTTATCTGAACTCTGACCTCTTCTCTGAACAGATTCTTTAGTCCAGGCTGTTAGTTCTTTAGGCTGAATGTGAAATCCCTAGATAAAGTTTTCATAAACCTCCTGAAGTGGGACTTAATGTTGAGCTCTAATTGAGCCTAAAGGGTTTTGCGTGCAGTTTGTGCACCATATGGCAGCCTCGTCCCTGTCGCCGCTGTTCACCTGGACTCGGAGGAAGTGTGTATACAAAAGAAACTCATGTTCTGCCTTGTCACCTCGTCGTTTCCTAAAGCCCAAATTGATGGAGTGTTCTTGTCAGACATGACGGAGCAGATGTGTAAAAATCAATCACCTTCAAAGAACGTCGTGTAATTCGGACGAGCCCGGGAAACAAAAACAAGACATGCAGGTACACCTTGGCAAACCGCATCGTAGAGTACTTAAAATTCTGTCTGAAAACTGAAGACGAAACTTATTGAAAAAATAAAAACGTGGTTTTTTTGAGTGTGTCTCTCATTCAAAAAAGAAGAAAAGCACTAATTCAGAATGGATCAATTAAGCTTTTGTGCCTGATACGTTTTCATTTTTTTCTATTTTGGTGAAATCTATTGACCAGGTTAAAAAAAATTTAAAAATCTCCAAAAAACAGGACTGTACAAAAGCTTTGTTAAAATAATCAAAGCTATACTTGTTTATATTGGATGAAAAAATAATGGAAGAAAGGAAAAAGTAAAGTACAGTGCAGTTCATCATGCTGTGTGTTTTACTGCATAATAACAACACAGCATAGCAGTGTGTTTTAATACAGTCCAATCTTTCGCACATTATTATGCACATTCATGCAGTTATCAGATCAGCCAATCACATGACAGCAATGTGATGCCTAAGGTCATGCAGATGCAGCAGAAAAACTTCAGTTAATATTCACATCAAACATCAGAATGGGGGGGAAATCTCAGTGAGCTCAGTGACTTTGACTTTGTTTGTTGGTGTGAGTATTTCAGAAAATCTCCTGGGATTTTCTTGAGAGTTTACACAGAATGGTGGAGAAAAAAAAACATCCAGAGAGCCGCGGTTCTGCAGACAGATGAGAGAGGACAGAGGAGAATGGCGAGCCCGAGCCCGGGTAGAGTAACTCAAACAAGACCATCAATGATGGCATAGCTCACTCCAGCCCCGTCTAGTCCATTAGGAACAATCTAAAGTGGGCCACGTTGCACAATAAACATTGCAATCTCTATACACTATATATAAGCTCTATATAGAAGCTATATCCACCCTAGGAATACCGACCTATTTACCAGAAAGAATCCAAAACGGCGAGGAACTGACAGAGAAGAGGTGATTTTTGTTGAACTGCTCACTCATTAAGGCTTAATTAGTCCATAACTTCCTTAATAATTGTAATGAAGCAAATCTGGGTAGAAGTTACATGCACCCTAGGTACTCCTACCTTCATACCAGAAAGAATCAAAATCGGTGAAGAATTGAGGGAGAAGCAGTGATTTGTGTGGAAACTGCTAGTTAGGGATTGATTAATTACTCCATATGTTAATTATTAATTGCAATTATGCAAATTTGGGTAGAAGCTATCTGCACCCCAGGGAGGCCTACCTTCCTGCCAAAAAGAATAAAAGTCAGTGAAGAATTGAGAGAGAAGAAGCGATTTTTGTGAAATGTGGACGACGATGATAGCATAAACTCATCACCTATCGGCCAGATGAGCTAATAACCACTCTTTACAAATGTGTTGAGCAGAAGAGCATGTCAAAACAACAAACCTTGTGGCGCAACAGCAAAAGGTCATATCAGGTTCAAATCTTCTGGAATCTGAGGCCATCATGAGCACAGGAGCACCAAAACCTGAGTGATGAAGATCAGAAAAAGACCAGGCGATGTTTATTTATTTATTTATTTATTTATTTATTTTTAATCTTCAATAGCCTGGGTTCTTCAGGTTCCTGTTCAGTGAATTTATGTTCACCAGGGTTGCTGAAAAAGATCTTCATATAGTCTATTGGACAAACAGTAATAGCTGAACAGAAAGATCAAATATTAAAATAAAATCAGATCAAATTTAGATTTAGCAATGATGAATGCCTTCAGCAGAGGGGAACCATCAGGGCTTTATAGGCCTTCAGAGAAGCCCAAACATATCAGCATTTTAAATGTTATATTTAATTTCTTTCATTCTTTCATAATTCCATTATATTTATTCTCTTCTAATTCTAATTTGGCCTCATTTTCTATCAAATTTGCTTCAGAAATGAAAGGGTTATGCTGTCCTGGAAATATTAAAATCGAGTTCTCCAAGGAGATTGTTTTGTTTGTTGTCTCTAGGCTGAGAAGAGTTTAGACCTGCTCACTCATTGGTTTGGACTTCATTGCCAGGACAGAAGGCCATGGCAGTGTATGTTTCTATAGAAAGTGACAAATGAAGACAGATTAACCAATCAGATTTTGGTTTATAGTGGGAGAGAACAAAAATGTATCGCCCTCAACCTATTTGAAGGCCAACGCGAGCTAAACTGTGAGTCGGCACCGTCAACACAGCAGTGAAGCCACCTTCCAGCCGGTGTAGCTTTCATCAGTAGTGTTAGTGAATGCTAATAAAGCGGTGCTATCGAGAGCAAGTAGCACAGGCTAATGACTGAGAAACTAAGATTTCTGCCTCCAGACTCTTCTATACACACTTGCTACAGTATTTTTCACTCAGACTTTAGTATTCATTTCCCGATATAATTTACTGAGTTACTTTTAAAATCAACATCGACAACTACACACAACAGAGTGACCTGGCAGCCTGCCGCTAATCCCTTACAAAATCCTTTTCTCTGTTGCTTTTTTTGTCGTGTCTGGCTAAGTTTGGCAAAGAAACTTTTCATAACATTGCTCTTAAGACTCATTCTTACAAGTGAATTCATGAAAACCACATACAGAGACAACGCTCATTGCTTAAGAGCATCTCTCAACTCACTCTTTAGCCCTAAAGGGCAACATTATCAGGAAACCCACCACAGATCATTGTGATAATTCTGATAATAATAAGCCATTTTAAACCAAGTCTCTTTGATTTAAATGCATTATTAAGACTAAAAGAAAAAAACAAAACAATAAAACCAGCATAAATATAGACCCGGGACCTTATTTCAGCTTTAGCCATTGCAACATGCACTCTATGTTTGAGCATATGCACGCCGCAGGCTGCTGAACAGCTGAATTGCTCTGAGATGAATACGCTAAAGGTTTCCCCTGGCATCCTCTACCCTGCGGTGCTATCGCAGTTATTAGCATCACTGCATCCCGCTCGCAATTCTGCAGGCGCAGCACAATTCCAACCGACTGTACTCACGCACGCTGATGGTCGAGGTTGATTTAGCAGCCCTAAGACTAAATTATTCCCCCCTCCAGCTGCGTGAATTCCCACCTGCCTCCTCTTCTTTCCAACAAATTAGCTCCCCAACCATGACAAGCTCATTCACAGACACGCTGGCAGAGCGGGCTGTCGTAAGCGCGTTAGCCAGGTACAAAATGCTCATGCCGCATTTCAGTAAATAAGAGCGAATATTTGTTATAGTGTTAAAAAAAGTTATGGTGTTTAAAAAGTGACAGGCTGGCTGAATTAATTTGTCACGCGGCACGAATCCGCGGCAGTGAGAGTCATTGGGAAGTGTTCAGGAACACTGATAACACACTGGTATGCTAATTAAATTCCAAAAAAACTTTACATAAACTTTCAGATAATCATACAGAAGTGTCAAATCTATCTATCTATCTATCTATCTATCTATCTATCTATCTATCTATCTATCTATCTGGATAATTTTGAATATTAGTTGGAGTAATTTCTCATATTATCATTTAATACAGGGCGGCACGGTGGTGTAGTGGTTAGCGCTGTCGCCTCACAGCAAGAAGGTCTGGGTTCGAGCCCCGTGGCCAGCGAGGGCCTTTCTGTGTGGAGTTTGCATGTTCTCCCCGTGTCCGCGTGGGTTTCCTCCGGGTGCTCCGGTTTCCCCCACAGTCCAAAGACATGCAGGTTAGGTTAACTGGTGACTCTAAATTGACCGTAGGTGTGAATGTGAGTGTGAATGGTTGTCTGTGTCTATGTGTCAGCCCTGTGATGACCTGGCGACTTGTCCAGGGTGTACCCCGCCTTTTGCCCGTAGTCAGCTGGGATAGGCTCCAGCTTGCCTGCGACCCTGTAGAAGGATAAAGCGGCTACAGATAATGAAATGAGATGAGGTGAGATCATTTAATACTCTGTACACTCTCCCTTTGGCAGTAAAACAGCACTGAGTCTCTCCGATAACATTTTATAAGGTTGGAGATCCAGGTACAGCAGGGAGAGCAGGGGATCTGAGCCTATTCCTCTTTACACAATCTCTCCAGATCTTCCAGGGTCCTCAACCCTCTCTTGTGCTCTCTCCTCTTCAGCTCAGCCCACAGGTTTTCACTGGGGTTCAGCTCAGGGGTCTGAGATGGCCAAGGCAGAAGCTTCAACCATTTCTGTGTTGATTTGGACATACACTTCAGATCATTGTCCTGCTGGAAGGTCCAATGACGACCCAGTTTTAATTTCCTAAAATGGAGAGCCAGCCAGATTCTGATTTAAAATGTCCTGGTGTTTCATGGAGTCCATGATGCCATGGACCCTAACAAGGTTTCCAGGACCTTTGGAGGAAAAACAGCCCCAAAACATCACAGAACCTCCACCATATTTTACATTTGGGATCAGATTCTTTTCATTCCAGCCATCCTTCTTTTTACACCAAACCCACAGTGAGTGTTTATTGGAAAAAAAAGCTCAATTTTTGTTCGATCAGACCAGAGAACACGATTCCAGTCAAAGTTGTCATAGCATTTCACAAATTCCAGATGCTTATGTTTGTGGTTAACTGACAGAAAAGGCTTTTTTTTTCTGGAACCTTCCAGATAATCTTTTGGCATGGAGGTGGAGTCTGATGGTGGTTTTGGAGACTTGGAAACCACAAGAGTTTTTTTTTTCCCCCTTGTAACTCACCAACAGTGATCCTTGGGGATGTTTTTGCCTCTCTTACCCTCCTCCTTACTGTACATGGGGCAAAATAAACTCGGTTCCTCTTCCAGGTGAATTTGTACCAGTTCCAGTTGGTGTCCACTTTTTTATTTTTGCCCTAACAGGGCATAGAAAACGGACATTTTCAGGCGAGTTGCTGTTATTTTTTATAACCATTCCCTGCCTTATGAAGGTCAACACACTTCTCTGTCATTTGGTTTGTGTGTCTCTTATCTTTCTCATGTTGATGTTGAGGGAAATTGACCTCTGCGTCACCTCATATTTGTTTCCCAGTTAATCAGGAAGTCATGGATTACAGCTTGAAAGTTCCTACACACGCCAATTAACTCAAACACACTGTATAATTTAAATGGGAAACACGCTTCAGGTACATTGTGTTCCCTGTCATTTCCAGGGGTGCCAATAATTGTGGAATGTGTTTTTGGTGAAAATAACTATTTACTGATGAAGGATTTTTTTTTCTCTGAATACATTTATTTCAATTAAGGGTTGGATTTTTCTCTTTTTTTCAGTGTGAGATGAAGGGACTTCACCAAAAGGTGGATTTTTTTCCTAACCCTTTTTACAAATCTTTTTTTTTACTCATCTTAATCAATCAATCAATCAATACTAAACAGTCTAGGGTGTAAGATGCCAATTTCTGTTTTAATTCGACCTTTTATTCCATACGTTCTGCACTAACTGCTGATTGTGCCGTCCTCCAGGGGTCAATCTGAGGCACAGCCACTGTTCTGTACACTGCTTTAAAGGATTATTAACGCCATGTGCTGGAGATAAATGGTGGTCATTAATTAGTAGATGGTAGATTAGGAGTGGATTCATTGCATTAGCCAGTAGACTAAGCAGCAGATATCAGGGCTTTGAACCAGAATTTTTTTCCTATTGGTTCGTTCCGAACAGAAACGGAATTTTAACGTTTCCGGTTTTGGGTTCCACCATTAAATAGACGTTCCCGAACCGGTTAGAACAAAAAAATTTCGTTCCCGGAACGGTTAATTATGTTCCCTGTCAGCTGTTTAACAAATGGCTATAAAGTTATGTCTCTGTCTCATCCAGCTTAAGCCAAATGTAGGCTAATTCTATTACAACCTTCATTAAATAAGACAAGAAATAATTCAAAACAATTATTATTTCAAATGTTGGCGATTTGGATTCTCAGTATGTCTTCTCATCTACACAAACAGAAAAAGTGGCAAAAATGAAAGATAATTCGTTTAGTGTGTTACCAAAGGCTAGTCAGGCCCTATAGAGGGCTACCGCATGACGTCACCGCGCCGCGAGATTTTGTCAGGCGCCATATTGGAAGACCAAGTACACATCTATGCAAGTACATACATACATAAAACACACTACACCTGAAATGTAGCCAGGGCCGGTTCTGCCCTAATCTGGACCCGGGTGCAACATCGCGCAACCCCCCCCCCCCCCCCCCCCCCCCAAAAAAAAAAAACACCAGTCTAAATCAGGACAACCATCACATAACTATAACTATAAACATTTTATATCAACTATTTTAACTAAATGGGCTATAATAAATAAGCCTGCAGGCAGCCACGGCGGGCTGCCTCAGAAAAGTAACCATTCAATGACACAACTGAAAGCCTGCAGCCACGGCGGGCTGCCTTAAAAAGTAACCATTTGTCCTACCTTAAAACTCGTTTTGCATTTTCTGCCTCCTTTTTTGTATTTTCAACCCTCCGTTTATTTTCTTTCCTTTTCTGAAAACCCGATTTGTGTCCAGACATTTTGTTCTGCTACCAACGAACTAACTCGTCAGGTCTCGTCTCTCAAGCCCGCGATGATTCCCGTGGGAGGGGCAACAACTGATACATTTTTGCAAACAGCCAATAGGGAGGTTGCATCGTTCAGGCTCTTCTTTGCTCAGACACTCACTCACTACGTTTACATGCACATAGAGAGAATCGAATTTCTGCCGTTGCTCGACTGAAATCGAAGTTCAAAATGCCATGTATACACCTTAATTCGGCTGAAATTGAACCGAACTTGATTTCTCGGAATCGAGCTACACGACCTAGTTTATGCGATTTCTGCCGAGCTACTTTGTGCATGTATACCCTATCGAGCTAGTTGTCGAGCTACTTCCGGAAGTGACGAGTGACGAGACCACAAGCGGGAAACACAACAGCCTCGGTCGGCATGACAACAGTAGTAGCGAGCAGCAGAAGAGGTCAGGAGGAACAAACGAAGAAGAGAAAATGGTGATGTAGAGCTCTCTGAAGTGTGGGTGGAGCACAGAGGACGGCAGGACAAAGCTTCTGGTACTAATAGGCTTTTTATTGTCAGACTTTTCAGTTTAACAGCCTACTTTTATTCTTGAGAGAAAAACAAACACACACACACGCGCGCGCGCTGTGTTCTAGTCCCGGGATGAGCTGTCCCCTCTGCTCTCCCTCTGCCTCCTTAAATAGGGCGCGGTTACTGGGAAGACACACAAACACAGGTTAATTACCGTCAGGTGAAGTGATTCTGCCACTCACCTTCCCTGGCTCCGCCCTCCTGTCACAGACCGGCGCTTGACCACGCCCCCACTGCCACAGGCAAGCAGAAACGTGCACTTCTGGAGCAATGAGGAGACAGAATTCATGCTCATTCAGCTTAAGGAGTTGAATATATTAAAATTCATGGACGGGAGAAAAACGCGCAATGGAGAACACGGACCTGATAACTTTGTTTACACTCTTGAATAGCTCTTCTTCATGACGACAACCGGAAGTGTACCAACACGATGGGGCGTGTTGCGCCACCTGTGGCTCGGGTGCACAATGCACCTCACACAATAGCCCGATTTCATTGTGTGCATGTAGGATTGGATTTCTCTGGCACCCTGCTGGGACCTTCAGCTCGATTACCGACAGCAGCTCGATTTGGATGTGCATGTAAACGTAGTCAGTAATGCACTTACTCACTTATTATCACATGGAGATGTGATAGTAGTCCACCTTCCCGCTCTCTCCATTCAGTCAGCGAACGTCACACAGGAAGTGAACCCCAGCGGGTCATAGAAACTTGCGCAGGAGAAGAATGGCTTTTTTATTTGTAGGCTACGGAAACTTTGAGGAACGAAATAAAAACCGGTATTAACCGGTTACCATTATTTTTAATAAGCGTTTCTGTTCCGGAACATAAAAAATAATAAAGTTTCTGGTTTCGTTTCTGTTCCATGTGAAATAGAAAAAGTTCCCGGTTTTCGTTTTCGTTCCTTGAACCGGTTCAAAGCCCTGGCAGATATACCAAAGTATGAAGTACATTCTGCTTTATTACTTATGTCCAGGCTTTGTTGAGTTTATATGAGACAGAGGAAATGCAAAATGATTTTCATGCATCAAAGCATAATATAAAAAATCGTAACGAAACTACATGTGCTTGTCCTTGTTTTTTATTTTTTATTTGATTTTTTAAAAACTCTCTTAAAAAATAATAAATCCACACAAACATGTTAGGTAAACATATTTTAAACATTCACCAACTATATTCCACCATGAATTTGCTCTTTATAATATAAAATAAAGAATTTACTGCCAGCACGTAACCCTTTGGTCGCCCCCATTTTACTGCACAGTTGAATGATCCATTTCGAGAGAACCCTGTGCCTGAATCACGACACACAAAAGTGGACAAGTTTAAATCCTAATGTTGCTCAGATCAACCCACAAACATTGGTGGACAAGATGCACATTCACCTGCAAACAAATTAGCGACATTGCAATAGCATATGTGTATCCCTTAGCAAAAAGAAGTTTATTCAAGTGTACTATGAGTATACTTATTTTTTACTAAAACTGAGGACGTATACTTGAAGTTGACTTTTTATAAACTATATTTAATATACTTAAGAATAGTATAGTGAAGTATACTTGGCTTATACTGAAAAGTATAAACAAAAATCTAAGACTAAGTACACTAATACTAAGACTTACACTTATACTTTAATACTAAAACTTATACTTTAGTATACTTTTTACGTTTTTCTGCCACAAAGTACTAATACTTAGTATATCTTGCTCCAAGTGCATAATAAGGTCAAGTCATTGACTCATGCTTAACATTTAATTTATATATTAATATAATATAATGCTGGAGTTTAAAACTTTAGAGTATATAGTATGTGTGCTCAATTGCATTATCTTTATGTACCTTAAAATCATACACAGACACAGAAACACTTTTGACTTGACTTTATTGCTCAAGAGACCATTATGTTTATATTTTTACATGCAAATGTGCACTTTTTCCTTTCATTTTCTCCAGTAAGGAAGGACTTGATTTCATAGGTCTTTGTTTTTGAAATGTTTGAAATGTTTGAAAATATATCAAACTTGTTTTCAACATTCTGTCTTGTGATTTTGTAAATGCATCAAACTCTTGTGTACATACAGTATGAGTAAACTTTAAGAATACTTTAAGGAGTATATTTCCAGTATATAAATAGTAAGCTACAAGTAATATGCCAAGCAAACTTAAAGTATACCAAGTAAACTAGTGAAATAACCAACGTTTATAACAGTATACTTAAAGTATACAATAATAAACTAAAATAGGGACTCGAAGTATATAACTAGTACAATGGCAGTATATCGATAAGTGTACTTGTGGTATACTTTAAGCATATGAGATGGATATACCAAGTGCATTGATAGTATATAGATGAGTGTACTTGTTGTATACTTTAAAGTGTACTTTTGCAAACTTAAAATGAACTTTAAAGTATACTTTTATAAACTTGAAATGTTCCAATTTGGTATGAAAAAGTATTAAATTTGTATACTTTCTAGTACATTAAAAGTACATGGTCTGTAGTATACTTGCTATACTTATACTGAAGCATACTTAATAAAATGAACTTTAAATATATTACTTTTTGCTAAGGGTAGCAACCGTTGGGTGGCTTATGTCACTTCACTACACAGATTGTCTACAGCTGGTAGCTTCTTTGTGCACAACATAAAAGGTGATTTGTTTGACACTACATAAAGATAAAGCATCTTTGTTTTAACATTAAAACAAGTCTAGACCTTGAGCCTATCAAAAATATGTGCTGAAAAGTCAGATCTGTGCCAGGAAAGCAATTAAGTTCATTGAACTCTTCCAATTCTGCAAAGAAAAGTGGTCAAGTGTCCAACCAGAACTCTGCCAGAAACCAAAAGTGACTAAAAGCAACGGTTGCCAAAAGGTGAAACTTGTTTAGAGACATTTAACCAAATATTGGGTGAGCTGTGCATATATTTTTGACCGTGTGTTGACTTCAGAAACCCAAAATAATTTAAAACTTGTGCACCAAATTTCTTTTATATTAATGCTGTACAATCATTCTACTGCAGAAGAAGAACAGCTCAAAGAACTCACTGGAGGCCACCGACGTTACAAAGTGTATACGGCCCATTCTGTAACTGCGGGTACATTTCAAGTGTTGACTCTGTGAGCCATTGTCAACTCTGTGATCGTTCAACTGGGCAATCTTGACGAATACAGAGTTGACACTTTCCACCACTTTGTGCCTTAACTCCACATACGAACCTCAAACTAGCGACCACATGGCATGTATAAAAACAGAATTTGATGGATTTTAATCATATTGTTAAAAAAAAATGAGCGCAAGATTAACTCCAATATCACAATAACAGATTTGATGAATAATTAATCGCCTGTTGGTGTAAAATCCTCAACATTTTGTTCAAATTAATGAGAGAAGAAGATACTTCACTGCCTTTCTGAAGTTTCCCATCAGAGGAAGTGACATCACTCAGTGCGGGTGTCATGCGTATTATTAAAAGTCTTTGTGGATTTTATGCAGTTTTATAACAGAGTTGACAAGAACACTGGGACGGTTATCTTTTTTTGGGACTGACATTTCACATAATACAGAAAATAGACTTTCTATGCAGTTGATTTTCTAACAGTTAATAGAATGAGCCCCCAAGATAAAACAGATTGTTAGACTGAATCAAAAATCCTTCCCACGCCATATGACGGTGCCGATCTCTGTTTCTGTAACCCTCAGCCTTTCACCTATTACATAGCTAGGGTTACAGTGGGGGGCTAGTCCTCTGGTAACCACGAGAGTTTGACTCCCCACTTGCCATCTGTATTGCAGCGTGCCTTGCCAGACGGTTGTAGGTACCATTTTTATGATAGTCTTTGGTATGACCCAACCATGAGTAGAACTCACGATCGAGAGGCAGACACGCTAACCACTAGGCCAACTCGCTGTCCATTAGACTGAATCACTTCCTCTTTATTTGAGTTGAATGGATGAATCAGGAGTCGAAGACAGCCAATAATGTGGGGGGAGGGGTGGGAGTCATTTAATTAATGTTTTATGGATAAATTGGGTCTAAAATGGACATCAAGCATCACTATTGGTGAAAGTTTGTCATAATTTGCATAATTGTTCAAAACTGATTCAATAAAGATTTCTTTTTTGGAAAATAATAAAAGGTTTATCTCGGAGACGTGAACTATACCCCGAATTCTAGAATGTACTTAAAGTCAAGATTAAATCATTTTCTGGGCTTTTAAATATAAATAAAGACTTACAATGGTGCAATGCTCCATGAGATGAAAGGCAATCAGAATATGTGAAGAAAGCTGAACTGTGAGCATAACCTGGGCAAAATCTTAAGCAATGGCTCTGCGTGATGCCGTATAGACTTGTCCATAATGGAGCCATGAGCAGGGAGTAATTACATATCGATCTGTGTGTTACAGCAGTGTGCTGCATGCTACTCCTCATCTCCGCTAGATTCAACACATCCAGGTTGATTCACTGTCCTGCAGTGATCATGAGGTGTGTTATCCAGAAACAGTACCACCAAACACACCTGACTCACACACTGTAGGACCGGATATGGAGTTTGGAAGTATTTAATAGGGGTTTTGTTTATTTTATTGATATGATGTGATACGATATGAGATGAGACGATTGTGTCATCATTAATGTGCTCTTAGTAAAGACAAACCCATAATGTGTGAGATTCAGATAAAAAAAAGTACACTGCTAAAGAGTGGAAGAAGAAATGCAGTCAAGACAAAAACCTTAACATTACTTTCCAAGTTCTGAGTGATATAATTCCCCTGCGATCGCTTTATAAAGATCTATTCACTGCTCATGAATGTCTCATGAAGGTCCAAGGTGGATGAGTTTTAAATAAAGCGTGAGCAGATTTCAATATTGAGTTTGAGATTAATGAGAGGATGACGGTCCTTGAGTTGTACTCGGATGAATGTTACTGACAACGTTGAGGATTTATGCTTACAGTGATGGGAAATAATTATTCAGACATTCAGAGTGATAATGCCATGGATTCAAAACTGAAATCCAGTCATTGTAAGTTAAATTAAAGACAAAGATAGAGATATTACAAATTAGATTTATTCCTATTACCATTTATCACTAATAATTAACATCATTATACACTTTTTTGATGGAATAAAAATGTGTTCTATTCCCTTCTTGCAGGTTTCATTCATTTGGTTTGATAGTATGCAATATTCTTAGCATCTCACTTATCCTACGTGTATTATGTCACTGTACCCAATGGAGAATGAGCGTTGAATATGGTTTACGATATTGCACGATTGTCAAAACAACATGACGTCACACGTCAGAGACATAAAACTTCTGCGCGAGTGAGTGAGCAACTGTAACAATTTGTAAACAACATGGCCACCATGTTTGCTTCGTTAAAGATTTATGGAAGATTTTGAGAGAATTTTGAAAGAGAAAGACGTGTTGAACACCGAAAAGGAATGTGTATGTATAATAATAATAATAATAATAATAATATTGGCTGGCTTTTTTTCATGGTCTATCAGATATATTCCTTTCAGCTACTTGTTGTCTTCGACTCGTTCGGTATTATGCTAGCTGAATGGAATATATATGATAAACCATGAAAAAAAAGCCAGCCAATATTACAACCCCGATTCCAAAAAAGTTGGGACAAAGTACAAATTGTAAATAAAAATGGCATGCAATAATTTACAAATCTCAAAAACTGATATTGTATTCACAATAGAACATAGACAACATATCAAATGTCGAAAGTGAGACATTTTGAAATTTCATGCCAAATATTGGCTCATTTGAAATTTCATGACAGCAACACATCTCAAAAAAGTTGGGACAGGGGCAATAAGAGGCTGGAAAAGTTAAAGGTACAAAAAAGGAACAGCTGGAGGACCAAATTGCAACTCATTAGGTCAATTGGCAATAGGTCATTAACATGACTGGGTATAAAAAGAGCATCTTGGAGTGGCAGCAGCTCTCAGAAGTAAAGATGGGAAGAGGATCACCAATCCCCCTAATTCTGCGCTGACAAATAGTGGAGCAATATCAGAAAGGAGTTCGACAGTGTAAAATTGCAAAGAGTTTGAACATATCATCATCTACAGTGCATAATATCATCAAAAGCTTCAGAGAATCTGGAAGAATCTCTGTGCGTAAGGGTCAAGGCCGGAAAACCATACTGGGTGCCCGTGATCTTCGGGCCCTTAGACGGCACTGCATCACATACAGGCATGCTTCTGTATTGGAAATCACAAAATGGGCTCAGGAATATTTCTTCGCTGTCAGGTCAAAACCTGCTATGTGACATTTTTCCTTTTTTACAGGAGACGTAAAAAACTGAGTAAAACTCTGAAATAACATCAAGCTGAAAAGCCAGTAAAAGTTTACTTGTTCTATTATTAGCTTGGTCAGTTAAATATCCATCAAAATAGCTAATTGCAGCATTATATTAGCGTAAATTGCAAAAAAATCAATATGGTAAATAGTCACATAGCAGGTTTTGAACTGACAGTGACAATTTCCAGAGAACATTATCTGTGAACACAATTCACCATGCCATCCGCCGTTGCCAGCTAAAACGCTATAGTTCAAAGAAGAAGCCGTATCTAAACATGATCCAGAAGCGCAGACATCTTCTCTGGGGCAAGAATCATTTAAAATAGACTGTGGCAAAGTGGAAAACTGTTCTGTGGTCAGACGAATCAAAATTTGAAGTTCTTTATGGAAATCAGGGATGCCGTGTCATTCGGACTAAAGAGGAGAAGGACGACCCGAGTTGTTATCGGCGCTCAGTTCAGAAGCCTGCATCTCTGATGGTATGGGGTTGCATTAGTGCGTGTGGCATGGGCAGCTTACACATCTGGAAAGACACCATCAATGCTGAAAGGTATATCCAGGTTCTAGAGCAACATATGCTCCCATCCAGACGACGTCTCTTTCAGGGAAGACCTTGCATTTTCCAACATGACAATGCCAAACCACATACTGCATCAATTACAGCATCATGGCTGTGTAGAAGAAGGGTCCGGGTACTGAACTGGCCAGCTTGTAGTCCAGATCTTTCACCCATAGAAATTTAAAATCACCTAATTTTTCTCTTTAAATGATACATTTTCTCAGTTTAAACATTTGATATGTCATCTATGTTCTATTCTGAATAAAATATGGAATTTTGAAACTTCCACATCATTGCATTCTGTTTTTATTTACAATTTGTACTTTGTCCCAACTTTTTTGGAATCGGGGTTGTATTTAAAATATGCATCAATGCATAAGCACTTCAACATACAGTTACTGCATTATGCATTAATTTATTCACATCTTTCAAACTGCTTACATCTGAATTTAACCCCAGGTATGTTCATATTATGTCAGAAATAATAATAATAATAATAATAATAATAATAATAATAATAATAATAATAATAATAATAATAATATGTTTGCACTGGGCCACATAAGAGCAAATTGTTTCATGTTTCATTCCTCTGTAGCAGGGGAGAAAAAGTGTACTTTTTATCCATTTATAGTTCCATTGAACAGTGCTTGTGAAACAAGTTATTTCTTCCTGGTACTTACTGTACATTATAGCAGCTATAAACATCCATTCCCTCACAAGCCTTTGGATATTGAGTTTGAGATTAATTTGAATATGACAGTTGCATTGACAGTACCTTCAGTCTCAGCAAATACGTCACTAAAGCCTGCAAAAGTGCATTTTACCATCTGCACAACATCAGAACGATCAGGAAATACCTCAGCAGGGAATCTACAGAAAGGCCGGTGCGTGTTTTTGACACCAGCAGCCTGGACCATTGTAATGGACTCTATGCACTACCGAGGAACTTGAGAGCAAAACTACAACGCATGCAAAATGCAGCTGCTCAGGTTTTATACCGTACACCTTGGTTTTGCCATAATACACCACTTCTTTATGATTTGCACAAGCTTACAGTTAAGTTCAGGACAGATTTTAAGATTATTATTATCATCAATTTTTTGTGCATTCATAATCTGGACGCAGAGTATCTTTCCAGCTTGCAAACTCAGTTTATAGTCTGCGATCCAACAATAAGTTCCTCCTGTCAGTGCCAAACTTTAGAACTCAGCCTACTTTTGGTGACGAAGCCTTTATGGCTGCTGCACCGAAACTATGGAACTCTTTGCCATATGACCTCAGACACACCACTGATTTCAATGTTTTCAAGAATAAGATATAAACAGTGCTCTTTCAGCAGGCATATGGATGGATGAATGAACTCATTTTTTTGATTTTTTTTTTATTTCTAATGTAGGTATATTTAATTTGATATATTTTTAGTTCTATTTAGAAAATTGTTTTAGTTGTTAGGCGGTTTGGAAACTGTATGATTGAATTTGCACGGTATAAATAATAATAATAATAATAATTAAAGCCGCAAGCGGCCTCGACGGGCCCTCGCGCCAGCGGCCAAGGGGGGCGGGGGCATGCGTCCCCGCGAAATACCATCCACAGCGTCTTCGGCAAGAGACATTACTCCCGCAATGGCGACAAAGCACAGAATTGGACACATGGCAACGATAGGGTCTCGCACTGTATGGTGCTCGGGCCCTAATAATGATAGCGCCCCAACAAGGGTCTTGTAAAGAGTTTGCTTGCCAAGGTTGACAAATCAGAAGCTGCAATATCATTTCTGCCACAACCAGCACCCCCAGGGGCGAAAGTGCACAAAATTTGGTGTACATGTCAGGTGAGGTATGAAGAGTTTGCGAATGAAGTTTGATGACAATTGAGTAAATAGAAGATGAGATATAGATTTTTGAAGAATAAAATTTTTGGTTTTTCCCATGTCAGTAGGTGGCGCTATGCTGTACATGAGCGATTATGAGTTGGAAAAATAAGTGTCTACAACAGCAACGCACTATCACAAGGTAGTGGTGTGAAGGAAAAGCATAATGGAACTATTTACCAAAAACCCGTTTTGGAGCAATTGCGTCGGCCAAAAACAGCGCCCCCCCATGGACGAAAATTCCCAAAATGAGGTATACATGACATGGGAGGTAGTAAGAGGGTGGCCGTGAAGTTTGACCAAATTTGAGTAAAGATTGGATTTTTTGCCCAAAAATAGCGCCCCCAGTGGCGAAATATCACAGAAATTGGGTAACATGTCAGAAGCCCAATGAGTGATTTGCATGTGAAGTATGAGCAGTTTTGAGCAAGTAGAAGATTTGTTATGAATTTTTAAGCATGTAAAATTGTGCATTGAAAATTGATTGATGTATAACTTCTGAAAGGTTTATCCGACGTGAAACGTATTTAGTAGCTTTTGTCAGATCTGTCTGTAGATGATGTGTATCAATTTTGGAGACATTCCTATGAACGGTCTAGGAGGAGTTGCGCCCTCTTCGTGGCCATGCATTTCGCACAAAAGTGAAATTACCTCACTTCCTGTTGGGCGTGGCTAATGCATTGGCATTACATTTTTGTCCGGCTTAGTGAGATACATATGGGTACCAAAGGGCATGCAACTACTACAAACTACATGGCAACCAGGCACCTTAATGCGGGAGGCCAAAATCACAACGAGTTAGGGGGCGCTATAGAGGCCCTGAGGCCCGCCTGGATCTGGGCTTCTGGTTCTCAGTAGCGGTGGCAGTCTAAGAAAAAGGAGCCAAATTTCGTGCGTTGTCGACCATGGCAAGCGCCCCCATAAGGGTCTTGGAAAGAGTTTGCTTGCCAAGTTTGACAAATCAGAAGCTGCAATATCATTTCTGCCATAACCAGCACCCCCAGGGGCGAAAGGGCACAAAACTTGGCGTACATGTCAGGTGAGCTATGAAGAGTATGCGTATGAAGTTTGATGACAAGTGAGTAAATAGAAGATGAGATATAGATTTTTGAAGAATAAATTTTTTGTTTTTTCCCATGTCAGTAGGTGGCGCTATGCTGTACATGAGCGATTATGAGTTGGAAAAATAAGTGTCTACAACAGCAACGCACTATCACAAGGAAGTGGTGTGAAGGAAAAGCATTATGGAATTATTTACCAAAAACCCGTTTTGGAGCAATTGCGTCGGCCAAAAACAGCGCCCCCCATGGACGAAAATTCCCAAAATGTGGTATACATGACATGGGAGGTAGTAAGAGGGTGGCCGTGAAGTTTGACCAAATTTGAGGAAAGATTGGATTTTTTGCCCAAAAATAGCGCCCCCAGTGGCGAAATGTGACAGAAATTGGGTAACATGTCAGAAGCCCCATGAGTGATCTGCGTGTGAAGTATGACCAGTTTTGAGCAATGAGAAGATTAGTTATGAATTTTTAAGCATGTAAAAATTTGAAGTGAAAATTGATTGACGTATAACTTCTGAACGGTTTATCCTACGTGAAACGTATTTAGTAACTTTTGTCAGCCATGTCTGTAGATGATGTCTATCAATTTTGGTGACATTCCTATGAACGGTCTAGGAGGAGTTGCGCCGTCTTCGTGGCCATGCATCTCGCACAAAAGTGAAATTACCTCACTTCCTGTTGGGCGTGGCTAATGCATTGGCATTACATTTTTGTCCGGCTTAGTGAGATACAAAAGTGTACCAAATGGCATGCCAGTACTACAAACTATATGGCAACCAGGCACCGTAATGCGGGAGGCCAAAATCACAACGACTTAGGGGGCGCTGTAGAGGCCCTGAGCCCCGGCCAAGTTTGGGCTTTTGGTTCTGAGTAGCAGTGGCAATTCTCGGAACTGGTGCCAAATTTCATGCTTTTTCGCCCATGGCAAGCACCACGAAAATGGCCCAACAGCGGAGAAAAATAAAGAAGAAGACGGAAGAAGAATAATTAAAGCCGCAAGCGGCCTCGACGGGCCCTCGCGCCAGCGGCCAAGGGGGGCGGGGGCATGCGTCCCCGCAAAAGGCCTTCCACAGCTTCTTCGGCAAGAGACATTACTCCCACAATGGTGACAAAGCACAGAAATGGACACAGAGTACACGGTGCGCTGAGATGTTGTCATGGACAGAACATTTTATGCCATGGCTTCCCAACCAAATTAATGTATTTACCTCATCAGTCACCAAGCTATAGCTACATAGGATTGTCTTCTGTTAGACATCTATTAGTCTGTATGTAACGCTACAACACTGGCTCCCGACTGCCTACCCATTCCCCACAAGTCATGTGTGTTTAAGGCAACCAAAACAGCATACTCCTGGTGCCTCATGATTGTAAACACCTGTCCTGCAACTGCTACAGCGCAATGAGCGCCCCCAGTGGTGAAAGTTCACCAAATCTGGTATACATGTCAAGGGACCTATGAAGAGTTGTTGTTTCAAGTTTGATCAAGTTTGACCAATCAGAAGCCGAGATATAAATTGTTGCCTGAAAACAGTGCCCCCAGTGGCAGAAGTTCACAAAATTTGGCAGATATGTCAGGTGAACGGTTAAGAGTGTGCGTATCAAGTTTGATCAAGATTGAGTACAGAGAAGATGAGATATTGATTTTTGAAGAATACATTTTTTGGTTTTTCCCATGTCAGTAGGTGGCGCTATGCTGTACATGGGCGATTATGAGTTGGAAAAATAAGTGTCTACAACAGCAACGTACTGTCACAAGGTAGTGGTGTGAAGGAAAAGCATTATGGAATTATTTACCAAAAACCCGTTTTGGAGCAATTGCGTCGGCCAAAAACAGCGCCCCCCATGGACGAAAATTCCCAAAATGTGGTATACATGACATGGGAGGTAGTAAGAGGGTGGCTGTGAAGTTTGACCAAATTGGAGGAAAGATTGGATTTTTTGCCCAAAAATAGCGCCCCCAGTGGAGAAATATCACAGAAATTGGGTAACATGTCAGAAGCCCAATGAGTGATTTCCCTGTGAAGTATGAGCAGTTTTGAGCAATTAGAAGATTTGTTATGAATTTTTAAGAATGTAAAATTTTGCATTGAAAATTGATTGACGTATAACTTCTGAACGGTTTATCCTACGTGAAACGAATTCAGGAACTTTTGTCAGCCATGTCTGTAGATGATGTCTATCAATTTTGGTGACATTCCTATGAACGGCCTAGGAGGAGTTGTGCCGTCTTCGTGGCCATGCATTTCGCAAAAAAGTGAAATTACCTCACTTCCTGTGGGGCGTGGCTAATGCATTGGCATTACATTTTTGTCCGGCTTAGTGAGATACATATGCGTACCAAAGGGCATGCCACTAATACAAACTACATGGCAACCAGGCACCTTAATGCGAGAGGCAAAAATCACAACACGTTAGGGGGCGCTATAGAGGCCCCGAGGCCCGCCTGGATCTGGGCTTCTGGTTCTCAGTAGCGGTGGCAGTCCAAGAAAAAGGGGCAAAATTTCGAGTGTTGTCGACCATGGCAAGCGCCCCAATAAGGGTCTTGTAAAGAGTTTGCTTGCCAAGTTTGACAAATCAGAAGCTGCAATATCATTTTTGCCATAACCAGCACCCCCAGTGGCGAAAGTGCACAAAATTTGGCATATATGTCAGGTGAGCTATGAAGAGTCTGCATATGAAGTTTGATGACAATTGAGTAAATAGAAGATGAGATATAGATTTTTGAAGAATAAAATTTTTGGTTATTCCCATGTCAGTAGGTGGCGCTATGCTGTACATGAGCGATTATGAGACGGAAAAATAAGTGTCCACAACAGCAACGTACTATCACAAGGTAGTGGTGTGAAGGAAAAGCATTATGGAATTATTTACCAAAAACCCGTTTGGAGAAATTGCGTCGGCCAAAAACAGCGCCCCCCATGGACGAAAATTCCCAAAATGTGGTATACATGACATGGGAGGTAGTAAGAGGGTGGCCGTGAAGTTTGACCAAATTTGAGGAAAGATTGGATTTTTTGCCCAAAAATAGCGCCCCCAGTGGCGAAATATCACAGAAATTGGGTAACATGTCAGAAGCCCAATGGGTGATTTGCGTGTGAAGTATGAGCAGTTTTGAGCAATCAGAAGATTTGTTATGAATTTTTAAGCATGTAAAATTTTGCATCGAAAATTGACTGACGTATAACTTCTGAACGGTTTATGCTACGTGAAACGTATTTAGTAACTTTTGTCAGCCATGTCTGTAGATCATGTGTATCAATTTTACTGACATTCCTATGAACGGTCTAGGAGGAGTTGCGCCGTCTTCGCGGCCATGCATTTCGCACAAAAGTGAAATTACCTCACTTCCTGTTGGGCGTGGCTAATGCATTGGCATTACATTTTTGTCCGGCTTAGTGAGATACATAAGCGTACCAAATGGCATGCCACTACTACAAACTACATGGCAACCAGGCACCTTAATGAGGGAGACCAAAATCACAACGACTTAGGGGGCGCTATAGAGGCCCTGAGCCCCGGCCAAGTTTGGGCTTTTGGTTCTGAGTAGCGGTGGCAATTCTCGGAATTGGTGCCAAATTTCGTGCGTTTTCGCCCATGGCAAGCGCCCCGAAAATGGCCCAACAGCGGAGAAAAATAAAGAAGAAGAAGAAGACGGAAGAATAATTAAAGCCGCAAGCGGCCTCGACGGGCCCTCACGCCAGCGGCCAAGGGGGGCGGGGGCATGCGTCCCCGCGAAAGACCTTCCACAGCTTCCTCGGCAAGAGACATTACTCCCACAATGGCGACAAAGAACAGAATTGGACACATGGCAACAATAGGGTCTCGCACTGTACAGTGCTCGGGGCCTAATAATAAAAATAATAATAATAATCCTTCAAAAACAATAGGGTCTTGCACTGGACGGTGCTCGGGCCCTAATAATAATAATAATAACTAGAAACTATATGCCAAGCAGGCACCTTAATGCGAGAGGCAAAAATCACAACACGTTAGGGGGCGCTATAGAGGCCCTGAGGCCCGCCTGGATCTGGGCTTCTGGTTCTCAGTAGCGGTGGCAGTCTAAGGAAAAGGAGCCAAATCTCGTGCGTTGTCGACCATGGCAAGCGCCCCAATAAGGGTCTTGTAAAGAGTTTGCTTGCCAAGTTTGACAAATCAGAAGGTGCAATATCGTTTTTGCCATAACCAGCACCCCCAGGGGCGAAAGTGCACAAAATTTGGTGTATATGTCAGGTGAGCTATGAAGAGTTTGCGTATGAAGTTTGATGACAAGTGAGTAAATAGAAGATGAGATATAGATTTTTCAAGAATAAATATTTTGGTTTTTCCCATGTCAGTAGGTGGCGCTATGCTGTACATGAGCGATTATGAGTTGGAAAAATAAGTGTCTACAACAGCAACGTACTATCACAAGGTAGTGGTGTGAAGGAAAAGAGGAAAGATTGGATTTTTTGCCCAAAAATAGCGCCCCCAGTGGCGAAATATCACAGAAATTGGGTAACATGTCAGAAGCCCAATGAGGGATTTGCGTGTGAAGTATGAGCAGTTTTGAGCAATTAGAAGATTTGTTATGAATTGTTAAGCATGTAAAATTTTGCATTGAAAATTGATTGACGTATAACTTCTGAACGGTTTATGCTACGTGAAACGTATTAAGTACCTTTTGGCAGCCATGTCTGTAGATGATGTGTTTCAATTTTGGTGACATTCCTATGAACGGTCTAGGAGGAGTTGCGCCGTCTTCGTGGCCATGCATTTCGCACAAAAGTGAAATTACCTCACTTCCTGTTGGGCGTGGCTAATGCATTGGCATTACATTTTTGTCCGGCTTAGTGAGATACATATGCCTACCAAATGGCATGCCACTACTACAAACTACATGGCAACCAGGCACCTTAATGCGGGAGGCCAAAATCACAACGAGTTAGGGGGCGCTATAGAGGCCCTGAGGCCCGCCTGGATCTGGGCTTCTGGTTCTCAGTAGCGGTGGCAGTCTAAGAAAAAGGAGCCAAATTTCGTGCGTTGTCGACCATGGCAAGCGCCCCAATAAGGGTCTTGTAAAGAGTTTGCTTGCCAAGTTTGACAAATCAGAAGCTGCAATATCATTTCTGCCATAACCAGCACCCCCAGGGGCGAAAGTGCACAAAATTTGGCGTACATGTCAGGTGAGCTATGAAGAGTTTGCGTATGAAGTTTGATGACAATTGAGTAAATAGAAGATGAGATATAGATTTTTGAAGAATAAATTTTTTGGTTTTTCCCATGTCAGAAGGTGGCGCTATGCTGTACATGAGCGATTATGAGTTGGAAAAATAAGCGTCTACAACAGCAACGTACTATCACAAGGTAGTGGTGTGAAGGAAAAGCATTATGGAATTATTTACCAAAAACCCGTTTTGGAGCAATTGCGTCGGCCAGAAACAGCGCCCCCCATGGACGAAAATTCCCAAAATGTGGTATACATGACATGGGAGGTAGTAAGAGGGTGGCCGTGAAGTTTGACCAAATTTGAGGAAAGATTGGATTTTTTGCCCAAAAATAGCGCCCCCAGTGGCGAAATATCACAGATATTGGGTAACATGTCAGAAGCCCAATGAGTGATTTGCGTGTGAAGTATGAGCAGTTTTGAGCAATCAGAAGATTTGTTATGAATTTTTAAGCATGTAAAATTTTGCATCGAAAATTGATTGACGTATAACTTCTGAACGGTTTATCCTACGTGAAACGTATTTAGTAACTTTTGTCAGCCATGTCTGTAGATGATGTGTATCAATTTTGGTGACATTCCTATGAACGGTCTAGGAGGAGTTCCGCCGTCTTCGTGGCCATGCATTTCGCACAAAAGTGAAATTACCTCACTTCCTGTTGGGCGTGGCTAATGCATTGGCATTACATTTTTGTCCGGCTTAGTGAGATACATATGCGTACCAAATGGCATGCCACTACTACTAACTACATGGCAACCAGGCACCTTAATGCGGGAGACCAAAATCACAACGACTTAGGGGGCGCTATAGAGGCCCTGAGCCCCGGCCAAGTTTGGGCTTTTGGGTCTGAGTAGCGGTGGCAATTCTCGGAACTGGTGCCAAATTTCGTGCGTTTTCGCCCATGGCAAGTGCCCCGAAAATGGCCCAACAGCGGAGAAAAATAAAGAAGACGGAAGAAGAATTAAAGCCGCAAGCGGCCTCGACGGGCCCTCGCGCCAGCGGCCAAGGGGGGCGGGGGCATGCGTCCCCGCGAAATACCTTCCACAGCGTCCTCAGCAAGAGACATTACTCCCACAATGGCGACAAAGCACAGAATTGGACACATGGCAACAATAGGGTCTCGCACTGTACGGTGCTCGGGGCCTAATAATAATAGCGAAAGTGCACAAAATTTGGCGTAAATGTCAGGTGAGCTATGAAGAGTTTGCGTATGAAGTTTGATGACAATTGAGTAAATAGAAGATGAGATATAGATTTTTGAAGAATAAAATTTTTGGTTTTTCCCATGTCAGTAGGTGGCGCTATGCTGTACATGAGCGATTATGAGTTGGAGAAATAAGTGTCTACAACAGCAACGTACTATCACAAGGTTGTGGTGTGAAGGAAAAGCATTATGGAATTATTTCCCAAAAACCCGTTTTGGAGCAATTGCGTCGGCGACAAACAGCGCCCCCCATGGACGAAAATTCCCAAAATGTGGTATACATGACATGGGAGGTAGTAAGAGGGTGGCCGTGAAGTTTGACCAAATTTGAGGAAAGATTGGAATTTTTGCCCAAAAATAGCGCCCCCAGTGGCGAAAGTGAACAAAATTTGGCGTATATGTCAGGTGAGCTATGAAGAGTTTGCGTATGAAGTTTGATGACAATTGTGTAAATAGAAGATGAGATATAGATTTTTGAAGAATAAATTTTTTGGTTTTTCCCATGTCAGTAGGTGGCGCTATGCTGTACATGAGCGATTATGAGTTGGAAAAGTAAGTGTCTACAACAGCAACGTACTATCACAAGGTAGTGGTGTGAAGGAAAAGCATCATGCAATTATTAACCAAAAACCCGTTTTGGAGCAATTGCGTCGGCCAAAAACAGCGCCCCCCATGGACCAAAATTTCCAAAATGTGGTATACATGACATGGGAGGTAGAAAGAGGGTGGCCATGAAGTTTGACCAAATTTGAGGAAAGATTGGAATTTTTGCCCAAAAATAGCGCCCCCAGTGGCGAAATATCACAGAAATTGGGTAACATGTCAGAAGCCCAATGAGTGATTTGTGTGTGAAGTATGAGCAGTTTTGAGCAATCAGAAGATTTGTAATGAATTTTTAAGCATGTAAAATTTTGCATCGAAAATTGATTGACGTATAACTTCTGAACGCTTTATCCTACATGAAACGTATTTAGTAACTTTTGTCAGCCATGTCTGTAGATGATGTGTATCAATTTTGGTGACATTCCTATGAACGGTCTAGGAGGAGTTGCGCCGTCTTCGTGGCCATGCATTTCGCACAAAAGTGAAATTACCTCACTTCCTGTTGGGCGTGGCTAATGCATTGGCATTACATTTTTGTCCGGCTTACTGAGACACATATGCGTACCAAATGGCATGCCACTACTTCAAACTACATGGCACCCAGGCACCTTAAAGCGGGAGGCCAAAATCACAATGACTTAGGGGGCGCTATAGAGGCCCTGAGCCCCGGCCAAGTTTGGGCTTCTGGCTCTCAGTAGCGGTGGCAATTCTCGGAAGTGGCGCCAAATGTCGTGCGTTTACGCCCATGGCAAGTGCCCCGAAAATGGCCCAACAGCGGAGAAAAATAAAGAAGAAGAAGAAGACGGAAGAAGAAGAAGAAGAAGACGGAAGAATAATAATAGTGAACTCTTACAAGAACAATAGGGCCTTCGCCCATAGGGCTCGGGCCCTAATTAAAGCCGCAAGCGGCCTCGACGGGCCCTCGCGCCAGCGGCCAAGGGGGGCGGGGGCATGCGTCCCCGCGAAATACCTTCCACAGCTTCTTTGGCAAGAGACATTACTCCCACAATGGTGACAAAGCACAGAATTGGACACAGAGTACACGGTGCGCTGAGATGTTGTCATGGACAGAACATTTTATGCCATGGCTTCCCAACCAAATTAATGTATTTACCTCATCAGTCACCAAGCTATAGCTACATAGGATTGTCTCCTGTTAGACATCTATTAGTCTGTATGTAACGCTACAACACTTGCTCCCGACTGCCTACCCATTCCCCACAAGTCATGTGTGTTTAAGGCAACCAAAACAACATACTCCTGGTGCCTCATGATTGTAAACACCTCTCCTGCAACTGCTACAGTGCAATGAGCGCCCCCAGTGGTCCACAAGTCATGTGTGTTTAAGGAAACCAAAACAACATACTCCTGGTGCCTCATGATTGTAAACACCTCTCCTGCAACTGCTACAGCACAATGAGCGCCCCCAGTGGTGAAAGTTCACCAAATTTGGTATACATGTCAAGTGACCTATGAAGAGTTGTTTTCTAAAGTTTGATCAAGTTTGACCAATCAGAAGCCGAGATATAAATTCTTGCCTGAAAACAGCGCCCCCAGTGGCAAAAGTTCACAAAATTTGGCACATATGTCAGGTGACCTGTTAAGAGTGTGTGTATCAAGTTTGATCAAGATTGAGAAAATAGAAGATGAGATATTGATTTTTGAAGAATAAATTTTTTGGTTTCTCCCATGTCAGTAGGTGGCGCTATGCTACAACACTTGCTCCTGACTGCCTACCCATTCCCCACAAGTCATGTGTGTTTAAGGCAACCAAAACAACATACTCCTGGTGCCTCATGATTGTAAACACCTCTCCTGCAACTGCTACAGTGCAATGAGCGCCCCCAGTGGTCCACAAGTCATGTGTGTTTAAGGCAACCAAAACAACATACTCCTGGTGCCTCATGATTGTAAACACCTCTCCTGCAACTGCTACAGCGCAATGAGCGCCCCCAGTGGTGAAAGTTCACCAAATTTGGTATACATGTCAAGGGACCTATGAAGAGTTGTTTTGTAAAGTTTGATCAAGTTTGACCAATCAGAAGCCGAGATATAAATTGTTGCCTGAAAACAGCGCCCCCAGTGGCAAAAGTTCACAAAATTTGGCACATATGTCAGGTGACCTGTTAAGAGTGTGCGTATCAAGTTTGATCAAGATTGAGAAAATAGAAGATGAGATATTGATTTTTGAAGAATAAATTTTTTGGTTTCTCCCATGTCAGTAGGTGGCGCTATGCTGCACATGAGCGATTATGAGTTGGAAAAATAAGTGTCTACAACAGGTACGTACTATCACAAGGTAGTGGTGTGAAGGAGAAGCATTATGGAATTATTTACCAAAAACCTGTTTTGGAGCAATTGCGTTGGCCAAAAACAGCGCCCCCCATGGACAAAAATTCCCAAAATGAGGTGTACATGACATGGGAGGTAGTAAGAGGGTGGCCGTGAAGTTTGACCAAATTTGAGGAAAGATTGGATTTTTTGCCCAAAAATAGCGCCCCCAGTGGCGAAATATCACAGAAATTGGGTAACATGTCAGATGCCCAATGAGTGATTTGCGTGTGAAGTATGAGCAGTTTTGAGCAATTTGAAGATATGTTATGAATTTTTAAGCATGTAAAATTTTGCATTGAAAATTGATTGACGTATAACTTCTGAACGGTTTATTCTACGTGAAACGTATTTAGGAACTTTTGTCAGCCATGTCTGTAGATGATGTCTATCAATTTTGGTGACATTCCTATGAACAGTCTAGGAGGAGTTGCGCCGTTTTCGTGGCCATGAATTTCGCACAAAAGTGAAATTACCTTACTTCCTGTTGGGCGTGGCTAATGCATTGGCATTACATTTTTGTCCGGCTTAGTGAGATACATATGCGTACCAAATGGCATGCCACTACTACAAACTACATGGCAACCAGGCACCTTAATGCGGGAGGCCAAAATCACAATGAGTTAGGGGGCGCTATAGAGGCCCTGAGGCCCGCCTGGATCTGGGCTTCTGGTTCTCAGTAGCGGTGGGAGTCTAAGAAAAAGGAGCCAAATTTCGTGCGATGTCGACCATGGCAAGCGCCCCAAAAAGGGTCTTGTAAAGAGTTTGCTTGCCAAGTTTGACAAATCAGAAGCTGCAATATCATTTCTGCCATAACCCGCACCCCCAGGGGCGAAAGTGCACAAAATTTGGCGTACATGTCAGGTGAGCTATGAAGAGTTTGCGTATGAAGTTTGATGACAATTGAGTAAACAGAAGATGAGATATAGATTTTTGAAGAATAAATTTTTTGGTTTTTCCCATGTCAGTAGGTGGCGCTATGCTGTACATGAGTGATTATGAGATGGAAAAATAAGTGTCCACAACAGCAATGCACTATCACAAGGTAGTGGTGTAAAGGAAAAGCATTATGGAATAATTTACCAAAAACCCGTTTTGGAGAAATTGCGTCGGCCAAAAACAGCGCCCCCCATGCACGAAAATTCCCAAAATGTGGTATACATGACATGGGAGGTAGTAAGAGGGTGGCCGTGAAGTTTGACCAAATTTGAGGAAAGATTGGATTTTTTGCCCAAAAATAGCGCCCCCAGTGGCGAAATATCACAGAAATTGGGTAACATATCAGAAGCCCAATGAGTGATTAGCGTGTGAAGTATGAGCAGTGTTGAGCAATTAGAAGATTTGTTATGAATTTTTTAGCATGTAAAATTTTGAAGTGAAAATTGATTGACGTATAACTTCTGAACGGATTATCCGACGTGAAACCTATTTAGTAACTTTTGTCAGCCATGTCTCTAGATGATGTCTATCAATTTTGGTGACATTCCTATGAACGGTCTAGGAGGAGTTGCGCCGTCTTCGTGGCCATGCATTTCACACAAAAGTGAAATTACCTCACTTCCTGTTGGGCGTGGCTAATGCATTGGCATTACATTTTTGTCCGGCTTAGTGAGATACATATGCATACCAAATGGCATGCCACTACTACAAACTATATGGCAACCAGGCACCTTAATGCGGGAGGCCAAAATCACAACGACTTAGGGGGCGCTATAGAGGCCCTGAGCCCCGGCCAAGTGTGGGCTTTTGGTTCTGAGTAGCGGTGGCAATTCTCGGAAGTGGCGCCAAATTTCGCGCGTTTTCGCCCATGGCAAGCGCCCCGAAAATGGCCCAACAGCGGAGAAAAATAAAGAAGAAGAAGAATTAAAGCCGCAAGCGGCCTCGACGGGCCCTCGCGCCAGCGGCCAAGGGGGGCGGGGGCATGCGTCCCCGCGAAAAACCTTCCACAGCTTCTTCGGCAAGAGACATTAGTCCCACAATGGCGACAAACCACAGAAATGGACACCTGGCAACAATAGGGTCTCGCACTGAACGGTGCTCGGGGGGCGCTATAGAGGCCCTGAGGCCGGCCTGGATCTGGGCTTCTGGTTCTCAGTAGCGGTGGCAGTCTAAGAAAAAGGAGCCAAATTTCGTGCGTAGTCGACAATGGCAAGCGCCCCAATAAGGGTCTTGTAAAGAGTTTGCTTGCCAAGTTTGACAAATCAGAAGCTGCAATATCATTTTTGCCATAACCAGCACCCCCAGGGGCGAAAGTGCACAAAATTTGGCGTATATGTCAGGTGAGCTATGAAGAGTTTGCGTATGAAGTTTGATGACAATTGAGTAAATAGAAGATGAGAGATAGATTTTTGAAGAATAAATTTTTTGTTTTTTCCCATGTCAGTAGGTGGCGCTATGCTGTACATGAGCGATTATGAGTTGGAAAAATAAGTGTCTACAACAGCAACGTACTTTCACAAGGTAGTGGTGTGAAGGAAAAGCATTATGGAATAATTTACCAAAAACCCGCTTTGGAGCAATTGCGTCGGCCAAAAACAGTGCCCCCCCTGGACGAAAATTCCCAAAATGTGGTATACATTACATGGGAGGTAGGAAGAGGGTGGCCGTGAAGTTTGACCAGATTTGAGGAAAGATTGGATTTTTTGCCCAAAAATAGCGCCCCCAGTGGCGAAAGTGCACAAAATTTGGCCTATATGTCAGGTGAGCTATGAAGAGTTTGCGTATGAAGTTTGATGACAATTGAGTAAATAGAAGATGAGATATAGATTTTTGAAGAATAAATTTTTAGGTTTTTCCCATGTCAGTAGGTGGCGCTATGCTGTACATGAGCGATGATGAGTTGGAAAAATAAGTGTCTACAACAGCAACGTACTATCACAAGGCAGTGGTGTGAAGGAAAAGCATTATGGAATTATTTACCAAAAACCCGTTTTGGAGCAATTGCGTCGGCCAAAAACAGCGCCCCCCATGGACGAAAATTCCCAAAACGTGGTATACATGACATGGGAGGTAGTAAGAGGGTGGCCGTGAAGTTTGACCAAATTTGAGGAAAGATTGGAATTTTTGCCCAAAAATAGCGCCCCCAGTGGCGAAATATCACAGAAATTGGGTAACATGTCAGAAGCCCAATGAGTGATTTGCGTGTGAAGTATGAGCAGTTTTGAGCAATCAGAAGATATGTTATGAATTTTTAAGCATGTAAAATTTTGCATCGAAAATTGATTGACGTATAACTTCTGAACGGTTTATCCTACGTGAAACGTATTTAGTAACTTTTGTCAGCCATGTCTGTAGATGATGTGTATCAATTTTGGTGACATTCCTATGAACGGTCTAGGAGGAGTTGCGCCGTCTTCGTGGCCATGCATTTCGCACGAAAGTGAAATTACCTCACTTCCTGTTGGGCGTGGCTAAAGCATTGGCATTACATTTTTGTCCGGCTTAGTGAGATACATATGCGTACCAAATGGCATGCCACTACTACAAACTACATGGCACCCAGGCACCTTAATGCGGGAGGCCAAAATCACAACGACTTAGGGGGCGCCATAGAGGCCCTGAGCCCCGGCCAAGTTTGGGCTTCTGGTTCTGAGTAGCGGTGGCAATTCTCGGAACTGGTGCCAAATTTCGTGCGTTTTCGCCCATGGCAAGCGCCCCGAAAATGGCCCAACAGCGGAGAAAAATAAAGAAGAAGAAGAAGACGGAAGAAGAAGAAGAAGAAGAAGAAGACGGAAGAATAATAATAGTGAACTCTTACAAGAACAATAGGGCCTTCGCCCATAGGGCTCGGGCCCTAATAATAGTGAACTCTTACAAGAACAATAGGGCCTTCGCCCATAGGGCTCGGGCCCTAATAATAGTGAACTCTTACAAGAACAATAGGGCCTTCGCCCATAGGGCTCGGGCCCTAATAATAATAATAATAATAATAAAGCAGATAAAGGTAGAAGACCCACCAGAAAAAGATGAAATTGAAAACTTCTGGAGTATAGTATGGGAAGATGAAAAATTTCATAATGAGAATGCACAATGGATTGGGGAGCAAGAGGAACTTCTGCAAGATCAACCAGCGCAAAGCTGGGATGAAATCAATGTATGTGAAGTCACTGCTGCTTTGAAGAAGTCCAGAAACTGGAAAGTGCCTGGGCCAGAAAAGTGCCAAATTTCTGGCTTAAGAACTTACCCACACTGCATGATAATATAGCAGTGAGATACACTGCTATCATAAAAGGTACGGACGATGAGCTAGAGTGGCTGACACAAGGACTAACATTCCTCTTACTGAAAAATGAGGATACAAAAAACCCAAAGAACTATAGGCCTAGAATTTGCCTACCCACTACGTATAAGATATTAACATCAGTTATAACTGAAATAACTTATACTTTTCTTTAAAGTAACAATCTGCTCCCTAAGGAACAAAAAGGATGCAGGAGGGGACCTTATGGCTGTAAGGATTGATTACTTGTAAATAAGATGATCCTTGAAGACATGAAAAGCAGAAAACGGAACCCGAGTACAGTGTGGGTCGATTACTGTGAGGCCTTTGACAGTGTTCCACACTCGTGGATCCAAAAGGTGATGGAGCTATACAAGTTATCATCAGCTGTTATCAATGTCATGAAAAATAGCATGAGATTATGGAGTACGACAATGATCCTTACACACCTCAAAGGAACAATAAAATCAAGACCCATCAAGATCAAATGTGGCATTTTCCAGGGAGACTCCCTGTCGCCATTGTTGTTCTGTCTATCACTAGCACCTCTCAGCAACATGCTCAACAAAACGGGATATGGCTATAAACTTGATACTGAAACAATTAATCACCTATTCTACAGTGGTGCTTGAAAGTTTGTGAACCCTTTAGAATTTCCTCTATTTCTGCATAAATATGACCTAAAACATCATCAGATTTTCACACAAGTCCTAAAAGTAGATAAAGAGACCCCAGTTAAACAAATGAGACAAAAATATTATACTTGGTCATTTATTTATTGAGGAAAATGATCCAATATTACATATCTGTGAGTGGCAAAAGTATGTGAACCTCTAGGATTAGCAGTTAATTTGAAGGTGAAATTAGAGTCAGGTGTTTTCAATCAATGGGATGACAATCAGGTGTGAGTGGGCACCCTGTTTTATTTAAAGAACAGGGATCTATCAAAGTCTGATCTTCACAACACATGTTTGTGGAAGTGTATCACGGCACGAACAAAGGAGATTTCTGAGGACCTCAGAAAAAGCGTTGTTGATGCTCATCAGGCTGGAAAAGGTTACAAAACCACCTCTAAAGAGTTTTAATATAGATAAAGATAGAGAGTTATACCCGGATATAACTTGTATAGAAATGAAACCGATGAAGCCTATAATAATAATAATAATAATAATAATAATAATAATAAACCTTTCTTTTTTCTTTCACTTAAATTCACAACAAAGTGCAAACCTAAAGCTGTCTCTCTCTCTCCCCATTCCCTCTCTCTCTTTCTCCCCATTCTCTCTCTCTCTGTCCCCCCTCATTCTCTCTCTCGCTTTCTCTCCCATTCCTCCCTCTACTGTATCTCCCATCCCCCCCTGCCCATTCCCCCTCTCTCGATCCCCTCATTCAATCTCTCTTTCTCTCTCCTCATCTCTCCCCTCATTCAATCTCTCTCTCCCCATTCTCTCTCTCTCTCTCTCTACCCTCCCTCTCTTTCTCCCCATTTTCTCTCTCTCTCTCCCCCTCATTCAATCTCTGTCATTCTCTCTCCCATTTTCTTTCTCTCCTTATTCAACCTCTCTCTCTCTCTCTCTCTCTCTCTTGCTCCCCTCATTCAATCTCTCTCCCTCTCTCTCTCTCTCTCCCCATTCTCTCTCTCTCTCTCTGTCCTGAAGATGTTACACAGCGCTGACACTCCTGTAAAAGTGAATGAATTGTTAAATATGACTATAGCTGCTGTTCCTGTTAATTAATCAACACCTTCTGACCAATCAGAATCCAGAATTTAACAGCGCTGTGCTACAAGTGCCTGTCATCAACACGACATCTTACACACACAAATTCTCCATCACAATTCACAACACAACAATTTCATCAGTAAATGTGATTCTACATCATCTCCTTCAAGCTTCTCCTTGATTAACAACTCGCAATTTGTCAAACTTTGCGAATCTAATTTCAGCAATCTTTTTACATCAAGCACACATCATTTCAATTTGACCTACTGGGATCCAGTTTCGATTTTAACCACCGTGGTAGCTGAATTAATTCCACATTTCGGCATGGAAATCTGAATTGCCATTGACCCACGGGTCTGATCTGAAATTGGAATTGACCTCAGACAACTCCGCTGAATTCTTCTTTCAGTGCAGTACAAGGCAAAGTCAGTGAGGGGGGAACTAAATGACAGAAAGTCTTTATCAACATCCAGTTTGGGGGAAAAGACTTGATGGGTGCTTCCTCTATGAAACTACAGCTTTGTGGTTGATCTAAGAAAAGGAAAAAAGAAAAACAAAACCCCAACAGCCTCCTTCATCTGTGGCTCTTTGAACACTCTTTTCTTTCCATATTGATTTTTTATAACACAACGATCAAAGTAGACTGTATAGTAAGTGTCTCATAAAGATGCATTTTAGTGATTCACATACCTCAGAGATTTGCCTTTTTTTCTTCTCCTGCTGTATGTATGCATTTCGTCTGTAAAACTCAGGACAGAAGATCAATGTTGTTCACACACAACATCACAATTCAGCACTGAAAAGAAAGAAAGAGATGAAAAGCCTTCAGACCTTTCAGTCTCTTGGCCTCGGTGAGGAAAAACACGTCTCTTTTCTTCTCAGTGTATTTATCATGGATGTAGCGCAACGCTTTTTCATGATTGTCCACTTTTATTTGGTTTTACAATCACTCATTTCACTCTTTTCAAATGCAGGGATAAATAGACTTGTGCACACACAGACCTGTACGCTTTTTAACAGAATGAATGCCTCTTTTTCAGCCGCGAAGGTCAGTGTGTGTTTGTCGAAATGGAAAAAACCCCACAATGGGCTGAAACTGTAGCACACAGGTTCGGGTCACATCATTATTATCCCCGTATCCTCTTTGTGTAATTACTTAATCTCCCAGAGGAAATGAGAGCTCGTAGTAGCTCAGTGCTTACCGAGTCTTAAGCCTCTGCACACAGCGCTTGGCCTTATGGGAGAGAGATTGAGGAGACTAAACCAATGCTTGTCCTTTGTCTTTTGAATCTCTATTTCAGGATAAAATAAAGAATATAAAACACTACATACTGTTCTGTTATTGAAAAACAATCAACGATGGCGTGGTTTGTTGAAGCAGCGTCACTGTTACCATCTAAATCAACAAGTGTTTTTTTTTTAATTCCTATTATCCCACAGCATCGCATCAACAAGTCATTATCAATGAAAGACGTCATGCTTTTATCCATTTCTAAGTTTACAGTATAATGTTTTAACAAGCTAATGCCACATCACATACTGAATAAATAATCATAGTTATTCCACAAAATTCAGTCATACATGAGCTGATAGAGCTATAATCCATATACGACGAGATTGAGTGGAATAACTGTTTTATTCTATCCACATTCATTGGATTTTGAGAAACAGAGCATTTTTATTTTTATTTTTTGCAAATTCGAGAAACAAAAACTTTATACAAAACGTCTGACAAAATCATTTCTGCTTAGAATGTAAACAAACCGATGAAATGACAGGAGCAATTTTTGAAAAATGTGATAATAATAATTCTGGAAATATATATAACAGTAGGTTTCAGTGTGAATCAAGGCCGAATAATAATAAAAAAACAAAAAATCTAGATTGTGAACGCAATCCATCATTCTCAGAGCGCAGAAAGTTCTCAACACAAAAATAAACAATTTTGAAATCAGAGCAAACATCAAATGTTTAACCAAACTTGAATGGAAACCTGTTAAAATTATTGAAGCTTTGCAACAGGTTTATGGGGACTCTTCACCATCTACAGCTGTTGTTTATGCTTGGATTAAGTGATTTAAGGAGGGTAGGGAAGAGCTCCAAGAAGACCCGAGGGAAGGAAGGCCTTCCACTGCAAAAAATGAACAAAAAAGTCGAGCTCGTGTGGAATCTGGTGGAAGAAGTTCGCCGAATCACAGTCAATGCAATCACCAATGAAGTTGGAATATCGCAAGGTTCAGCTTTTTCAATTCTGACAGAAGATCTTGGCCTGAGTAAGCTTTCAGCTCGTTGGGTCCCAAAAGCGTGGTGCGAGGATCAACTGGCTCAAAGATCTGACCATTCTTTAGCACTTTTGACCAGAATTGAAGCAAATGAAACCAATTTTTTTTGAACGGTGTGTCACTGGAGATGAAACATGGATTTACCAGTATGACCCAGAAAGCAAAATTCAGTCAAAACAATGGCTACCAAGAGGAACAGCCGGGCCTGTGAAGTTCAAAGCAGAGAGGTCAGTTCAAAAGGTTATGGCGACAGTTTTCTGGGATTCAGAAGGAATAATCCTAATTGATTTTCTCAAAGGACAGAGAACAGTAACTGCTAGCTATTATGAAGGAGTTTGGCGAAAGATGAAGACTACACTGGCCAAAAAATGCAGAGGAAATTCTTTTCCATCATGATAATGCACCGGCACACTCAGCAAAGACTGTTAGGGCTATCTTATGTGAATTTCGATGGGAAAGTCTTCCACACCCTCCTTACAGCCCTGATATAGCTCCATCTGATTTTTTTTTCTTTTTCCAAAACTGAAAGAATATTTGAAAGGAACTCAGTTTATATATATATATATATATATATATATATATATATATATATATATATATATATATATATATATATATATATATGCTAGCAGCAATAAAGGGCCCTCACACTCAGTGCTATGATGCCTTCAAGCCTCACCCAAGGCAAATAACCTAAGAATAAGAAACGTCTGCCCCATTTTCACGAGTGCACAAAATTTTCAAATATTTCCAAGGTGTCAAATCTGTATTTTTGAACTAGGGGGCACTATGGAGTTAATGCAGCCCACCTAGACTGATTTACCATATCAACTCAAATTATATCAGAGGACAAATGCATGTGCAAAGTTCCATGAGTTTTTAGCCATGGTGAGCCCCTCAAAACAACACGGGAAAGTTTAAAAATCCCATATTCTATCCAGCATGACTGACTTCCTGTTGGGCAGAGTCAAATACAACCAAGTGACCTTTGTCCTGTATCACAAGAGTATTGATCACACCAAATCTTGTGCCCATCTGAGCAACTTCATCTCAACCATAGCTTGTTCTTGGGGGCGCTATAGAGCTCTGGGACCACGCCCAGTCCCTTGCTTAATGTAAGATTGTGATTTTATGCACATTTGATCAGTGTGCCAAAATTCTTGAGTTTTCAAGCATCAAAAGTGCCTCAAAAATGAGTTGATGCATGGAGAAAAAAAAAAAAAGAAAAAAACATGCCGAAAACAAAAGGGCTTTGCACCTACGGTATGGCCTGCACCTCGATGCTCGGGCCCTAAAAAACAAACAAAAACAAACAAACAAAAAAAACATGGATAATCAGAGCAAGGTCATATCTGTATGGCGAGTCTTTGAATTTGATATAAAGACGACTGACAGAATTATTTCTGTGATTAGAATGAGAAATGAGAAACGACGTACATATAGAGTGTAGAGTAGGTCATCTGCCATGTTCAGCTTTGTTTAATAAAAGAAGCTACATGTTCAGTCAAATCACAGACAAAAAAAAAAAAGACATCCTGGATCCACATACTGTACACATCCAGATTTGTGTCAAGATTAAATCAGTTGTTCCTTGGCCCATGGATCACCTTTCCTGAAAATTAATCAAAATCTGTTCACTGCTTTTTGATCTACGTTGGGAACAAACAAACAAACAAACAAACAAACAAACAAACAAACAAACAAACAAACAAACAGACAAACAAACAAATGGAGGCAAAAACATAGCCTCCTCCAACAAAGTTGGTGGAGGTAACAAAATAGGGACCATGGCAAGAAAAACAAAAAGTACACGGATGACAAAGAATAAGAGTTATCATCATCATGGTTTCCCTCTTGGCTCACACATGGCCTTGGGGCGCTCCTGACTGAATACACAATCCAGCAGTTGCATGAACTTCATTCTATCCACCATGGTCCTTCTAGTCTGCTGCGTGTCGATGTTCAGCAGCCTTTCAACTCTATTCCATATCCTTCTTGAATTTCTCATGTCGAACAGCACCTGCTTCTGGGGTTCGCTGTTTTCCAGCTGGCATATGTGACCTCTGTATTTGAGATGTTGCAGATAGCAGAAGTCACTAATGCCGCTTTTCCACTACCAACGCGGCTGAGTTGGGCTGAGGCGTGCCGTGCTGAGTTGGGCTGAGTCGAGCTGAGCGGGGCTGTTGGAGTTGCATTTCGACTACAACTGCGCTCAACCGTGCTGGCTGGAAGTGGGTGGACACATTGGGTGGAGTTAGCGAAAGTGGGTGGACGTCACGTGATGTCGTTAAGCGGCACAAACAGTGACATCAGTGACTTTTTAAGCGGTAGTCTCATGACCCGGATAGTAAACAATAAACATGGAGGACATGGAGTCGTTAGTGTTGCTGGTCTTGGTGCTGTGGCTTGTTGTCACTGACAACGCCAACAGATACTGGCAAGAGCGTATAGATGAGGCGAGGCGCATAAGGCTTCAGAAATTCTCGTAATTCGTAATTCTTCTTCTTCCGGGTTTACGGTGTTTACAGATCCCAGCGTGCTCGCGGGGCGTGTGTGGGCATGTGAGGACACTCCTCCTCACCAATCAGTGCACAGGGGAGTGTCTGCTCACGCCCCCAGCCCCACTCAGCTCGGTTTGGCTCGCTTCAGCCCCACTCCAAAACCGTGCGAGTTTTGGGTGCTAAGCAGGGCTGAAGCGAGCTGAGTCGTGCTGTTCTGAGGTAGTCGAAACGCGAGCCGTGTCGGGCTGAAGTGAGCTGAAGCGAGCTGAAGTGAGCTGAAAAAGGGTAGTGGAAAAGGGCCATAATTGAGGGTGTTCTGGTTATACCGTAGCTGTGTATTGGCTATTTTAAAGTTCCAGTTAATATCACCCTCCACTTGTGTGTTCGGATCCTTATCCTTTCTACGATCAACCCAACTTGGAGCATTCTTGCACTCAAAACCTCCATGGACCATTTTTCTAAGAAAGCCATGCCATATCACTTCCACTTTGCTGAGCTCATACTCTGACAGTTCCCATGCTTGGACACTATAAAGCACAAAAAATTTAACTCTAGTTGCCAGCCATATGTGCTTGTCGGTCAACGCATGCTTTCCATTTTTGGAATGCTGTCCCGATTCTTGCGTGGATGGAGAATGAGGTGTGTTCAGAGTGCGTGATGGTATACCCAAGATACTTGAAACTTCTGACATTCTTTATCCTGTTTTCTCCAAGAGTTATGAGACTCTCCTGTTGCATCAGTTCTTCGCCTATATTGAGTGCCATTGTCTCGGTCTTGTCAGAGGATGGCTGCATCCCAAATCATTTGAAAGTTTTGTCATAGATCGAAAGAATGCTCTGAAGTTCCTCTGCTGAGTTTGCAAAAATAACCTGGTCATCAGCGTAGAGTAGTTCAGTGATTTGACCGCGACCCAATGATGGTACTTTGCGATGTAGTTCTCGTGGTGATACTTAATTTGGAATGCAGTACTCCAGCCTAAAGCCAGTCTCTGGGAATATCATGAGGACTCGTTTGTAACAACCAAATTCATCATTTCAATGATGGCATACGATTTTTACATGTCTGTTTATGTGCACTGTTGCACTTTACAATTCCCTGTGAACAAACTGTTACTATAAAAATGGTAACGTGTTATCACGAGCACGAGAACCGCTATTTGAGAAAATTAATCAACACCTTCTGACCAATCAGGGTTTGGAATGATCCCAAGTATGTTCCAGATTTTGGAAGAATTCAACAAATTCTCGTGTTTGATTCCTGAGATGTTCATTAAAGCAGCACAAAGCGGCTTTAACCTGTAACTTAATAAGTAAAGTAATATTATACACTTATTAATCATAAGTAATCATATACACTTCAACCTATTTATGGTTGAATTTTAAATTCTGATTGGTCAGAAGGTGTGGGTGTGTGCTATTTTTGTTTAACTGCCCAGGTCTCAGGTCTGGCTGTCATATGATGGGCAGGTGTTTGTTCTAATACAGTATCATTTCTATAGTAAGAGCTCAAACACAGCAGATGCTTTACATCATCGAAGACTAATAATAAACTGATTTCAACAAATGTGGTGTTGTTTAACAAAGAAAAAACATACAATCATCGAAAAGAATCCACATCTGGGTGATAATGGTACTCTGCTTCGTGGAAGGGCATATTACACCACCCCGGTGTGGGTATTTTCATCGTCAGGAGTGTGTTGCAAAGCAAACTATGTTCTGTAGGGCGTATGCAACACTCGAAGGCTGAATGAATGATTTATTTGCGATATAAAATGTGCCTTTATCGACATGTTGCATGTACACATTTGTACAGAACAATGAAATGAAATACATTTATCTCCCAGGCTCTGAGCACAGCGTCGGCACAGTTCGAGGAGTGGAGGGTAAAAGGGCTTCGCCGAAGGGCTGTACACCACCAGAACTCTCAATCTTCTGAGAAATAACCCACAACCTCAACTAACACACAGGCTCATCTGACTGGAGAAATGATGACTCGACCTTAAATCTACTGATTTAGCTGTATTACCAACAGGAAATTATTTAGGTTTAAAAATATTGTAATAAAGCTATTAAAAATATCCCATACATAAAGTATATATTTAGTTTCAGGATATTTATAACTATAGTAATTACAGTATAAAGTGTGAAGACAAAGTGTATAAAACTATTTGTATGCAAAGTATATTTAACAGTTATTCCTCAAAATTGAGTCGCACCTGAGCTGATAGCCGATGAGACGCATAGCACCAAGATTGAGTGGAATAACTGTTTTATTCTATCCACATTCACTGCATTTTGAGAAATGGAGCATTTTTATTTTCATTTTTTGCTAATTCGATAAATAAAAACTTTACACAAAACGTCAGACAAAATCATTTCTGCTTAAAATGTAAACAAACGGCTAAATGACAGGAGCAATTTGTGAAAAAATGTGACAATAATTCTTGAAAAATAATTTTAAAAAATATGTTCTTACCGGGGCGGCACGGTGGTGTAGTGGTTAGCGCTGTCGCCTCACAGCAAGAAGGTCCTGGGTTCGAGCCCTGGGGCCGGCGAGGGCCTTTCTGTGCGGAGTTTGCATGTTCTCCCCGTGTCCGCGTGGGTTTCCTCCGGGTGCTCCGGTTTCCCCCACAGTCCAAAGACATGCAGGTTAGGTTAACTGGTGACTCTAAATTGAGCGTAGGTGTGAATGTGAGTGTGAATGGTTGTCTGTGTCTATGTGTCAGCCCTGTGATGACCTGGCGACTTGTCCAGGGTGTACCCCGCCTTTCGCCCGTAGTCAGCTGGGATAGGCTCCAGCTCGCCTGCGACCCTGTAGAAGGATAAAGCGGCTAGAGATAATGAGATGAGATGAGATGTTCTTACCATCAAATACTTTCATTCCATATTTTGTTGCTTTTTTGTATTTTTGGGGTTTTCTTTTTCTTCTTCTTTAGAGTTTTTTGCCTGTTGGCAAACCAACTTAAAAGATGCATTAACGCAAGTGACTGGGCTGGAGTGTTGAACAGGAGATTTTTTTTTTTGGGGGGGGAGGCAAACAAACCTATATTCGTCTAGCTATTTCTCATCTCATCTCATTATCTGTAGCCGCTTTATCCTGTTCTACAGGGTCGCAGGCAAGCTGGAGCCTATCCCAGCTGACTACGGGCGAAAGGCGGGGTACACCCTGGACAAGTCGCCAGGTCATCACAGGGCTGACACATAGACACAGACAACCATTCACACTCACATTCACACCTACGCTCAATTTAGAGTCACCAGTTAACCTAACCTGCATGTCTTTGGACTGTGGGGGAAACCGGAGCACCCGGAGGAAACCCACGCGGACATGGGGAGAACATGCAAACTCCACACAGAAAGGCCCTCGCCGGCCCCGGGGCTCGAACCCAGACCTTCTTGCTGTGAGGCGACAGCACTAACCACTACACCACCGTGCCGCTATTTCTATTTCTTTTAAATACTTGATGACAATTTTTGTGGTTTTGTTTTTGAGTAGAGTTTTTATTTCATCCTCACTTGGTTCAGTAACACGCTCTGCCATTTTGTTTTTCTCTACTCGCGGTATATGAGCTGATATCCTAGCAGTAGAGTAGCCAATCAGAGCGCGCGATTGCTCAGATCCAGTGAATGTGGATAGAATAAACGATGAATAGTTGCAATCATTTATTTAGAAAATTTGTAATGTATTAAATATTCAAAATGTTCATAATTTTGTTTGGCTTTGGTAATTAAATTACATGCATGAAACAAAATAGTATTTTAGAGTATTTAAATATGATAAGAATGAAAAAGGATAATAATATATTTAAAAAATACAGAAAATGTTTTCGTATAGCATGGATATAACACTGCAGATATTTACTATTCCAACAACAACAACAACAACAACAACAACTACTACTACTACTACTACTACTACTACTAATCCACTTTAATAGGAACTTGATGTTGATTCTCAGATCCCTGTTCTTGGCTGCAGGACTGGAACACAATGTGTTCTTCTACTGTTGCTTTTCTGCTGAGATGCTTTTCTGCTCACCACAGCTGTAATGAGTGATTATATGAGTTACTATATCCTTCCTGGCAAAAAAGCTTGAACCAATCTAGCCATTTTCTGACCTCTGACCCTCTCTTATCAACAAGGTGTTTGTTTATTTTCCACCCACAGAACTGTCACTCACTCAACTCGGTGTTTGTTTTTTGTTTTTTGCACCATTCTGTGTGAAACTCTAGAGACTGTTGTTTGTGTTTGAAAACCCCAGGAGGAGATCGGCAGTTTCTGAAATACTCAAACCAAAAATATTCATCTGGCTCAAACCAACACCCACGCCACAGTGAAAGTCACACGTTGAGATCACACTTTTTTCCATTCTGATGTTTGAACATTGTGAACATTAACTGAAGCTGGTGGATGGGTGTACCTAAAAAAGTGGAGGGTGAATGGAATATATGAATGATCATCATAATTAAAAACTGGTGGCACGGTGGTGTAGTGGTTAGCGCTGTCGCCTCACAGCAAGAAGGTCCGGGTTCGAGCCCCGTGGCTGGCGAGGGCCTTTCTGTGTGGAGTTTGCATGTTCTCCCCGTGTCCGCGTGGGTTTCCTCCGGGTGCTCCGGTTTCCCCCACAGTCCAAAGACATGCAGGTTAGGTTAACTGGTGACTCTAAATTGAGCGTAGGTGTGAATGTGAGTGTGAATGGTTGTCTGTGTCTATGTGTCAGCCCTGTGATGACCTGGCGACTTGTCCAGGGTGTACCCCGCCTTTCGCCCGTAGTCAGCTGGGATAGGCTCCAGCTCGCCTGCGACCCTGTAGAACAGGATAAAGCGGCTAGAGATAATGAGATGAGATGAGACAAAAAAAAAAGAAAGGAAATCATTAAAAACAGCATTGAAAATAAATATGGCCTAAAACATCATCAGATTTTCACATAAGTCCCAAAAGTAGATAAAGAGAACCCAGTTAGAAGGCCCAAACCATGATACTACCACCACCATGTTTCACAGATGGGATAAGGTTCTTATGCTAGAATGCAGTGTTTTTCTTTCTCCAAACATAACGCTTTCATTTCAACCAAAAAGTTCTATTTTGGCCTCATCCAGCCACAAAACATTTTTCCAATAGTCTTCTGGCTTGTCCACGTGATCTTTAGCAAACTGCAGACAAGCAGCAATGTTCTTTTTGGAGAGCAGTGGCTTTCTCCTTACAACCCTGCCATGCACACCATTGTTGTTCAGTGTTCTCCTGATGGTGGACTCATGAACATTAACATTAGCCAATGTGAGAGAGGCCTTCAGTTGCTTAGAAGTTACCCTGGGGTCCTTTGTCACCTCACTGACTATTAATGCCTTGCTCTTGGAGTGATCTTTTGTTGGTCGACCACTCCTGGGGAGGGTAACAATGGTCTTGAATTTCCTCCATTTGTACACAATCTGTCTGACTGTGGATTGGTGGAGTCCAAACTCTTTAGAGATGGTTTTGTAACCTTTTCCAGCCTGATGAGCACCAACAATGCTTTTTCTGAGGTCCTCAGAAATCTCCTTTGTTCGTGCCATGATACACTTCCACAAACATGTGTTGTGAAGATCAGACTTTGATAGATCCCTGTTCTTTAAATAAAACAGGGTGCCCACTCACACCTGATTGTCATCCCATTGATTGAAAACACCTGACTCTAATTTCACCTTCAAATTAACTGCTAATCCTAGAGGTTCACATACTTTTGCCACTCACAGATATGTAAAATTGGATCATTTCCCTCAATAAATAAATGACCAAGTATAATATTTTTGTCTCATTTGTTTAACTGGGTTCTCTTGATCTACTTTTAGGACTTGTGTGAAAATCTGATGCTGTTTTAGGTCATATTTATGCAGAAATATAGAAAATTCTATAATCTATATTTAGAAGCTAATTTCTCCTGACCTTTACTCTTTGTTAAAGTTAGTAACTCTTTGCTAATAAATAAATGTTATTGTACAGTATGGTGTTATATAACAATTAAAATAATATAATTATATTGAACCCTGCAGTTGTTAGTGTGTGTGTCAGAAACAGTAGAGGTGTGGGCATCGATCACACTTTGCCGCTGGTTGTTATGAAACATGAATCAGGGAGAGAGAGAGAGAGAGAGAGAGAGAGAAAGAGGACTGAGATGGCAGGTCTCTGGGCCACGGCTGTGTTACATGACAGAAAAAAATCACTGACACGAAAGAACAAAGCCCAAGTCGAATGTACACAGTGTAGCAGCTCAGGGAAGCAGAACTCTCTCTCTCTCTCTCTCTCTCTCTCTCTCCCCTGTGTCCTTGTGATCTCCTCTAATAGACTATTTTTCCGAGTCCAGACCTACATGCCATGAGCAAGGGATGAAAGCTGACGCTGACGAGATCATATCTGAAAAAATAGTCCTGTCTGAATTTCTGCTGATTTCAAGAATCATCACAAAAACATCACACACACCTCATTAACCGTTACATCCTGACTGCAGCGCTCATACAGACTTGCACAGACGTAAAAACATCCAGAGCCCTCACAATTATTTCAGCTCGAGGTGATTTGTGATGAGGGGAAATGTGTCGGGTTTAAAATGCCTCTGAACCGAAGGACAGATATGAGAGAGAGAGAGAGAGATTTTTATTAAAGACTTAGCAAGACTACTTTTGCTGGACCTGACATGCACAACGCTGCATTTATCATGGAGCTCTTAGTGCAGGACTTTTAGCGCTTGGAAATGTGTCTGGGTGCCTGGAGGCCTGCTGGCGTGAAGAGCCTGAAGAGTGAACTGTGTACATTTTCGTAGCATGTCAAAGACACGAGCTGTAAAAGACACTTCTTGCTGCGTAACTCTGTGCATCCTGAAAACAAAAACGTTCTGTCTATCATATTTACATATTTTATTCATCATTTTGCCTGGGTAAAGGACACAAGGGTTGTATTCCATTTTGAGATTAGCCTATTTCATCATGTCTGTAAATATTTTGTGTGTAGCATGACTCGACATAATCCACTCGTCCAGTCCAATTCCGATATATTTACTATTTCAATAAAAGGAAAGTGATTCGCAAAGTTTATCTAAAAGCAGGTATAGTTATGATTATCATTCTGCTTAAATGATTTATAATTTCTCAATAAAACTCAAATTTTAATTGTAACAATTAACAGAAACCCCATTATGGTGTGTGTGTGTTCTCACCCATTACCTGATGTGCAGGTTTAAGAGTTAGACTCACCCACATTCAAAGCTTCTGCAGGAAATAAAGTTAAATCCTGATTAATCCAGTCAAACCTGAAGTATAAATTAATTTAAAGAAAACGAGTTGGATGTGATCGGTGGACAGAATCACGCCGTGAATGAAAACAAACCGTGAGTGAGTTCGGCGCCGTCGTAAAATTCCCCCGAAATATTTTACCACATTTGTGACGGTTAATGTGAACCATAGAAAAGAAAAATACAATGAATGCTTGAATGAAATGAAATGAAGATTCACTACAGATATTTACTTTATTCAGGTGTTTGATCACCATTTCTCCAATTTCAATGAGTTTAATAATCTATAATTACATATTACGACAAGGGTATTTTTACACACACACACACACACACACACACACACACACACACACACACACACACACACACACACCTGCTGTACTCGGCTTCCCTGGAATTTTGTAAATAGTAACACAGCCGGATCACTGAGGAGATTGAACTGGCTTTGTTGTAACTTGATTGATGTAACTCCTGAATAATTACTATAAAAATGCTGATTTTCAACAAATATTTGACTCGTCCCGTTGGACAGGCAGATGAAGATTTGACTTGTCTAGACCAATAATTTAGTTGTCCTGGACAGTCGGACTACTGTTAATGTCGAGCCCTGTATAGTGTCACTATACAAGTGACTAGCTGTAGGCTGTGATTTTTACCTCCACCAACTGTGATGGAGGAGGTTATGTTTTCACCTCCATTTGTTTGTTTGTTCCCAATGTACCTCAAAAAGTAGTGAACAGATTTTGATGAAATTTTAAGAAAAGGTGATCCATGGGCCAAGGAACACTTGATTAGAGTTTAATGCAAATCCAGATCTGTATATGAAGCCAGGATTTCCCAACATAACTCAAAAAGCAGTGAACGGATTTGGATGAAATTTGGTGGACAGCTTTAATATTATCCACTTGTTTTTGACGTTGATCCACATTCCATATTAGTAAACATCTGGATATTCTTCTATGTGGCTTGGTGGAGGTATGCACTCTATATGAGGAGTTGTTTGGTCTGTGGTTTGAGTTAGTCAGAAAGGAAAGAAAGCAGTTGTCTTTCTTTCTTTCTTTCTTTCTTTCTTTCTTTCTTTCTTTCTTTCTTTCTTTCTTTCTTTCTTTCTTTCTTTCTTTCTTTCAACATTAGCTTCTCTTGATCCAGTTTGTCTGTGCCTCCAATTCATCTCCAAATCCATGAAATTCTCACCAGCGTCTTTTATTCTGTAACACCAGAGAAGTTGTGATTTGATTGCAAGGTGATGCCACAATTACAGATTGGATTTCATTCTTGTTAATCTTCAGAATTGCATTTAAAAATAATTTTTCATACATTTAACCATTCGAAAATCATTCTCAGACAATAATCGTATTTACGACATGGTTTCTTTGCTGACAGATTGCACTTAAATTTGCTCTTAAATGAGGAATAAGGTTGAAAATAATATATTTTTAAATTATTATTATTAATTATTATTATTACTTTCAGTCTATAATTTGTAGAATCGAGTTATTTGTTTAACAGAGTTATAAGTGACCTCATCAGTCACAGAAGCTCAAAAATAAAGAAAACGACTGAGAGAAAGTCCTTTACTTTCCAAAAAATTCAAATGATACAACTTCCTGTTGAACATTTGACTTGTGGAATTAAAGAGAACCGACAACGTGTGCTCAAATAACGAAACACATTAACACTGTATTGTATTGTCAAATATAATGATGATAACTGTAATATAGGGCGGCACGGTGGTGTAGTGGTTAGCGCTGTCGCCTCACAGCAAGAAGGTCTGGGTTCGAGCCCCGTGGCCGGCGAGGGCCTTTCTGTGCGGAGTTTGCATGTTCTCCCCGTGTCCGCGTGGGTTTCCTCCGGGTGCTCTGGTTTCCCCCACAGTCCAAAGACATGCAGGTTAGGTTAACTGGTGACTCTAAATTGACCGTAGGTGTGAATGTGAGTGTGAATGGTTGTCTGTGTCTATGTGTCAGCCCTGTGATGACTTGGCGACTTGTCCAGGGTGTACCCTGCCTTTCGCCCGTAGTCAGCTGGGATAGGCTCCAGCTTGCCTGCGACCCTGTAGAACAGGATAAAGCGGCTAGAGATAATGAGATGAGATGAGATAAGTATATATTTTCAAATGTACTGTACTAATATAGTATATCAGCTGAAATTGTTGATCCTGGAACTGAAACTGTGCAGCATGGAAGCTCGTGTCCATCTTAGATAGAGGACACAAGATCTTCATCAACATCTGGGAGAAGTTTCCAGGAGGATAATGACTCAGGAGTTGAACCACAGCTTCATCCTACAATCTTTGACTTGCAAGTGACGTCAAAACAAAATAGAAACCCGGATGTTGGCCATGTTGGTGGATATACAAATGTAGGGTCAAGCGGCATTCCCGACAAAACATAATCACGTGTACGCAACACTCTTTGTTTTTTCACTGCTTTAAGTGTTCTTTTAGCTATGCCATATCTTTGTGCTGTATATGGTTATGGTCACAACAGTATTCGTGACCGTGGCACGTTCTGATTTTTTAGAATTTCGTCCATGATTCGGAAAGAGGTCAAGGAAACTCTGAGGCTTAGTACAGAGAGGAGACGAGGGGATCAGGACACTTTGTCCAATGACCATTTCATCCAAAAGTTAAGACATTTCATCCAAAGCCTTTTTTATATGCACTATTAATTATTTTATATTTCAGGCATTCTGGTGTTTGCGAATGAAAGCCCTGCGAGAGCATTGCACCTCGCCTAAAGATTTACCATCATCCAGCCAGATTTAAAAATTAATAACTCCACCAGGGGAGCTCACAGCAAAGCCACATTTTACAGCAACCTCCCTCTAAGCCTCCCCCTTCTAAAGAGCATGGTCTAAGGTCAGTAGGATTGTGCCTTGGCCCGGGATTCACAAATGAAACCCCCTCAAGAGGTCGGTAGAAGCATCTTATCTTCAGAAAAGTTTGACTTTTTGAAATAATATGGGTCAAAACGACACATATCTATCTTCTCTCGATCATTCAAATCGTGGTAATACTGAGAAAAATTCAGCATTGTTTACAGTGGTGCTTGAAAGTTTGTGAACCGTTTAGAATTGTCTATATTTCTGCATAAATATGACCTAAAACATCATCAGATTTTCACACAAGTCCTAAAAGTAGATAAAGAGACCCCAGTTAAACAAATGAGACAAAAATATTATACTTAATAATTTATTTATTGAGGAAAATGATCCAATATTACATATCTGTGAGTGGCAAAAGTATGTGAACATCTTGGATTAGCAGTTGATTTGAAGGTGAAATTACAGTCAGGTGTTTTCAAATCAATGGGATGACAATCAGGCATGAGTGGGCACCCTGTTTTATTTAAAGAACAGGGATTTATCAAAATCTGATCTTCACAACACATGTTTGTGGAAGTGTATCATGGCACAAACAAAGGAGATTTCTGAGGACCTCAGAAAAAGCGTTGTTGATGCTCATCAGACTGGAAAAGGTTACAAAACCATTTCTAAAGAGTTTGGACTACACCAATCCACAGTCAGACAGATTTTGTACAAATGGAGGAAATTCAAGACCATTGTTACCCTCCCCAGGAGTGGTCAACCAGCAAAGATCACTCCAAGAGCAAGGCGTGTAATAGTCAGTGAGGTGACAAAGGACCCCAGGGTAACTTCTAAGCAACTGAAGGCCTCTCTCACATTGGCTAATGTTAATGTTCATGAGTCCACCATCAGGAGAACACTGAACAACAATGGTGTGCATGGCAGGGTTGCAAGGAGAAAGCCACTGCTCTCCAAAAAGAACATTGCTGCTCATCTGCAGTTTGCTAAAGATCACGTGGACAAGCCAGAAGGCTATTGGAAAATTATTTTGTGGATGGATGAGACCAAAATAGAACTTTTTGGTTTAAATGAGAAGCGTTATGTTTGGAGAAAGGAAAACACTGCATTCCAGCATAAGAACCTTATCCCATCTGTGAAACATGGTGGTGGTAGTGTCATGGTTTGGGCCTGTTTTGATGTATCTGGGCCAGGACGGCTTGCCATCATTGATTGAACAATGAATTCTGAATTATACCAGCGAATTCTAAAGGAAAATGCCAGGACATCTGTCCATGAACTGAATCTCATGAGAAGGTGGGTCATGCAGCAAGACAACGACCCTAAGCACACAAGTTGTTTAACCATTCTTTGGCAGAAGAAGAATAAAGTTAATGTTTTGGAATGGCCAAGTCAAAGTCCTGACCTTAATCCAATGGAAATGTTGTGGAAGGACCTGAAGCAAACAGTTCATGTGAGGAAACCCACCAACATCCCAGAGTTGAAGCATGTTCTGTACGGAGGAACGGGTTAAAATTCCTCCAAGCCGGTGTGCAGGACTGATCAACAGTTACCGCAAACGTTTAGTTGCAGTTATTGCTGCACAAGGGGGTCACACCAGATACTGAAAGCAAAGGTTCACATACTTTTGCTGCTCACAGATATGTAATATTGGATCATTTTCCTCAATAAATAAATGAACAAGTATAATATTTTGTCTCATTTGTTTAACTGGGTTCTCTTTATCTATTTTTAGGACTTGTGTGAAAATCTGATGATGTTTTAGGTCATATTTATGCAGAAATATAGAAAATTCTAAAGGGTTCACAAACTTTCAAGCACCATTGTAATAGACATCCATAGAGTTTTTTGGTCTGTGGTTTGAGTTCATCAGCAAGGAAAGAAATCAGTTGTCTGAAGAGTTATGAAGAACAATTTTCAAGATTTGAGAATGCAACAGCAGGGTCATGCCCTGCAAAAACTGTTGAAGTGACTGAAATAACTAACCTCAGATCTGTATCAACGGCCAAAGTTGCATCATCATCAATGTAATGGGGTTTAAAAAGTTCAGAAATCTTCATGAGAAGCCTGAAAAGACGTGTTGCTCTTGTAATATCCTGTGCCATGGACGTTGCAAGAGCAGCAAATGGTAAAAAGTCATAAACATGTTCATGTAAGTTTGTAATCACATTTTATTTTCACTTTTCATGTGGTCACGATTTCATGACAAACAGTGACATGGAAAGATGTTAAGATCACAAAATAGGAATTCCTAAGTCCTTGAATACAATGTTTTAATGTGGGTTTTAAGGGTGTGTGGAGAAGAAGAAGAAGCCTTTATTTGTCACATGGACACTGAAGCACAGTGAAATTCATCCTCTGCATTTAACCTATCTGAAGAAGTGAATACACACAAGTGAGCAGTGAGCACACACACATTTACCCAGAGCGGTGGGCAGCTATACTACAGCGCCCAGGGAGCAGTTGGGGGTTCAGGGCCTTACTCAAGGGCACTTCAGCCCAACCTCAGGCCATGGCTGCCCCATATTAACCTAACCTAACTGCATGTCTTTGGCCTGTGGGGGAACCCAGAGCACCCGAAGGAAACCCACACAGACACGGGGAGAACATGCAAACTCCACATAGAAAGGCCCCCATTGGCCACTGGGCTCGAACCCAGAACCTTCTTGCTATGAGGCAACAGTGCAAACCACTACACCACCGTGCTGCCCGTGGATGTCTATTATGTGAATGTCCACCACCATGGATGTCTATTACAGTGGTATTCAGTTCACTGTATACAGGGAGTAGGGAGTCGTGAATGAGTGAGCAATTTTGGACACAAGGTATGTCTGAGAGCGAGACAAGACTGAGTAAAAATTCGAGCAATTCTGAGACGAGACTGAGACCTTCAAAAAGTGGTCTCGAGACCAGTCTCAAGTTCTACCAACACTACTCTCTCTGGCCAGGCATTCTTGCGATAACCTTTTTATGATTAAAAAATAAGCTAAAATTGTAATTTGTAGTCTGCATGTGCAAGGTAACCGAAGTGTGGTTTGACGTGTTCTTAACATTTGATTATCAGCATTAAACTACTGAAAAATAGCAATGAGTTGCTTAAACTATGAAAAAGATGACTACTTGACCCCCTTCTTTTAAATTAGGTATTAGTTTAGTTATTTTAGCTGTTCATACATGTTCACATTATCAACACTAACTCGATAGATTGAAATAAAGCTAGTTAGCATTATTCTTGGCAGATTGTTCGACAGCATTGAAGTGTACAGCGCCATCTACTGGTATGGGTTTCAGTGATAGGGAGTCAATCAGTAAGGCAAAAACTCTCTCCTTGACTGGACTGCTCTGGTGGCCTGACAGAAAAAAAAAAGTCAAGAAATAAAAGAAAGAAGAAAGCCAGCGGCCAGAGAGGCTATGGCTGTGGGGGATATTGGTTTCTACACTCTTAACAAGGAGAGAGAAGAGCAATGAGAAAAGGGTTCATCGGGTCAGTACTACATCTCTCTGTCTTGCTCATACATGCACAAAAGTTCTCTCTCTCTCTGCAAACACATGATACACAGAAGGAGAAGAGAACCGAGGACTCTAGAGGTAGAGAACAGAATACATTTCCTCCTTCTCTGCATTATAGAAATAAGGATGAGAGAAAGAGAGAACACTGATATCGAAAAAAAACAACAACCCAAACTGCTGGTAAAGAAAGAGTGGGGTATCAGGCTGATAGGAAGAGCAGAAGCCTTGCAATTGTTGTCATCTCCTTTGTGTGACCCAAAGTTCATCTCCAGCAGCGAGTGTGTATAGAGGCGCACAGCCAGCGGCCGAGTGTGTAGCGCTTCCTGGCAAATGAGACCCATCAGAGGCTTGTTCCACTTTGTAAACACTCGCAAACAAAAGAGCACACGCTGCTGGGTGGAAACGCACCTGAATGTGCCACTGACGTGCCTGAATGTCAATTCTAACCAGCTCTTAAACATGAAGCAAACAGCCTTTGTGTTCTACGCGCCTTGCCGTTTATTGACTTTATAACCCCCCTCCCTCACCCGCTGCGTTTCGGCAGAGTGCAATAATTCTGCAGATCATTTGCACTGATTGATGGTAAGTACATTCCGACTTGATGAATGAATATCAACGGCTGCCTATCTCTGACCCAGATCTCAGGTTATAACTCACATCGGAGACCATGCATCACGGGCAAATTGAAAGGTCACAAGTTTATTGGAATCTGTCAGCAGGTTGAGATTGATAAGAATAATACTTGCTTAATTCTGTCAGTACTTTGCAAAAAACTCAGAATATATAAATCTTTCTGGCTCTCCGGAGCCCAAAGCGTGACGGTTTGTCAGCACTGGGTTCTTCTGGGCTGCACTCTGGCTAAAGAAAAGGCATTAGTGTGTGTGAAAACGTGGTTAGAGTGATGTATGATGTATGAACCTCACAGACGACTTCTTTTCCAACTTCTTCACCTTTTCACCTTGAACACCTATCTGTTCTCAAGAGCTTCACCAAATAACTGCTGACGAGCCTTTTTTTCATCATGCTCTAGTGATACGAAGGTCAAGTCAAGGTCAATGTTGGGTCCTTGAAGAGTACTTTTACACCTGTTAGTCTTTTTTGCTGTCTTTGAATCAGAGTGAAACGGATCCTTTTGGTTCTTTGGTTTGGATTTCACACTGCACTCATAGACAAAGAAGATTGGGCGGAGCCACCAGAGAGGGTTGCATGTTAGATTTCTGCCATTTTGAATATTATAAATGAGTTTTGCTCTTGCTCTTATGGAGGTCGTTGCGGTTCAACGGAATCACAAAGCACCAGAGGGGAACCGTCAGAGCCTTCTAGGCCTTCAGAGAAGGCCAAACATACTGTATCAGCATTTCAGATGTTATATTGAATTTCTTTCATTCTTTAATTTCTTTCATAACTTCATGATAATTATCCTCGTCTAATTCTAATTCAGCCTCATTTTCTATCAAATTTGCTTCAGAAATGAGAGAGTTACTGGTCTGAAAACATTAAAATTGAGTTATCCAATGAGATTGTTTTGTTTGTTTGTTGTAGTTGTAACCAACTACTTGGTGGAAAATGGTCTGTTTTCTGAACTTCAATCTGCGTACAGATGTTTTCACAGCACGGAAACAGCGATGCTGCATGTGGTAAATGATATTCTTCTCACCAGTGACTCTGGACGCGAAGTAGTCTTCGTACTACTTGACCTATCTGCTGCATTCAATACCATTGACCACACCCTCCTTTTACAAAGATTACAGAATCGATATGGGATTACTGACAGTGTTAACATGGTTTCAACCGTACCTAACAGAGAACAGTTAGTTGTGATCAGAAATGTCATCTCTTCTCGTAAGACCTTGCAGTATGGTGTGCCCCAGGGTTCAGTTCTTGGACCACTGCTGTTTTCTCTTGATTTTGTGCCTCTGGAATATCTGATTCGGGCGCATGGCACTGACTGTATGATGTATGCAGACGATACACAACTATATGTCACCATTGATTCAGCTAGGAACTGTTCTGCCGAAATAGCAAAACTAGAGCTCTGTGTTAAGGATATACTTATCTGGTGCACTGCAAACAAACTGGTATGTAAACGCTAGCAAGGTTTAAACAGCGTGAGCTTATACCTAGTATTTCTATTAGTGACTCTGTTATTGTACCAGTCCCTGTTGCCCACGATCTAGGCATTGCTTTGGACAGCCACCTAAGGATGCACTCACATATCAATAATATCTGGAAATCTGCATCTTTTGCTATACGAAACATTGGCCGAATACGCAAATATTTAAACAAGGATGATTGTGAGAAGCTAGTACATGCCTTCGTCACATCCCGCCTAGACTTCTGCAATAGTATTTTATTTGGTCTTCCAGACTCTGATCTCTCTAAACTCCAGCAACTGCAAAATACTGCTGCTCGGCTTGTTTCAGAATCAAAGAAATCTGATCACATCACACCTGTCTTGCAAAAACTCCATTGGCTTCCAGTTAAACTTCGTATTAGGGCGTTTCTTCAACTAGGGGCACTTTTACCATTGTGAAGTTGATGAAAAAAAACTTTTTCAAAATTTACCTAATTCAGTATCATACATTTAAATAACATACCTAGTTTTAAGATATGTAAGAGTTCAAACTTAGATTACAAGACAAATTGTTATTTTTGACATTTTATCTGACCCGCAGTGAAGAAACGTCATTTCCACCTCAATCTACAACTGTAAAGTAAAAGTAGAATAAATTACACCATTTAATAATTGTTTAGGATCATGTTTTAAGTAACTTTACCCATTTGTCCATGATATAAAACAACCATGCATTTTTAAATGAGATAAATTAACTGTCCTATGGACCAAATGCTGTATTGAACACCTGTCACAGTGGGAAACTTAACGTTGGTTTGGGTAGGACCTTGTTAGAAAATAAATAGCATTATTTTTTATGTTAAATAACACAAGATCTCAGAAACTGTGCATATAGTTTTAATGTGTGATGAGAACTGTTTGAATATTTTCAAAAAATGTGTGTGGTGATGGAAATGACATGTGGTGGTGGAAATGACCAGGTGTTGTGGAAATGACAATGAATTGACATAAAAGTATATTTATTAGAAAAATTATAAAACTCATTTCACAGTTCACAAAATAATTAAACACACCTGTTTTTAGTTTAGTGCCAAGCCAATATCTGAATTTCATCAAACAGTTTGACTTGATGTCTCAAACATGAATGAGTACAGTTCATAGGCTGCAAATAACTCATTAAACCTATGGCTTAAGGCAGAAATATTAAAAAGTGGATCCTGAAAATTTCTAATTGGTCTCTTAAATGAACACTCTGTACTTGAAACTTTAACTAACTCCTGAAATTGTATGATTTGTATCATGGAACATCATGGAACTGCCTACTAATAGAAAGATGACCTAACAGAGGGTCTTAAAAACAGGAGATTGAGATTGATCAGGGCGTGGTGTTTGGGGCAGGTGAACATCCTGCTCTGGCTCCAAGGTTGCATCAGGAGAATGTGGTGGTGTGGTGGAGGAAAGGTAGGCCTGCATTGTGAGATTTTTTTTTATTTTTTCTCATCTATTTCTTTGATTGATTCTCCATTGTCTCCTCTGTTTGCGTTGTTCCCGCTTTGACAGATCTGTGATTGCCTTTACTACTCCTTTTTCTTTTTTCCTCAAGTATCTCTCCCTGTCTCGTTTAAGTCTCTCCTCATATTTTGTAGGGTCAGCTTTTATCTTGTCCCTATAGGCTTGTGACCTTTGTTTTGTTGTTTTAGGCGGCATCTTAAAAAAAGATTAAATGAAATAAATATATTAATATTGTATAATATTTAAAAATTTCTATTCTAATATTATATAACATGTTCTATTATATTAAGTATTACATATATCTTCTTTCACAATCCATGTCACCTGAACGTTATCATCCTAAATGTCATTTCCACCACATACTGTCTTTTCCACCACAGAGAGCAGTGTGGTGGAAATGACCGTGGTGGAAATGACATTTCTACACTTTTTTGTGAAAAAATGGAAGATGGCTTCACTGATTAGCTTTGAATTAATACTTAGCATTTCATGTATGCAAGATACTCTTATTTAACTTAAAATTTTCATCTCTTTAAAAACACCCATGACAGTACAGCATGTTTGGAAATGACGTACAATAAATGTATTTACTGATCAAGCAATATTTACTTTGATTTTTCTTCAGTAGTTTTTAATGAAAATTTAAATGCCCTCCATGTTCGACATGTGCTCTGATGTCAGTGTAGATTTCCATGGTAACCACACAAACAATCTTTCTCACAAACTTTTTAAAGGGACATTACAGTGTTGTGGTGGAAATGATGCCAATACTGTGCGACAGGTATATTTTGTATAAAAAAATATTAATGATGGACTCAAATGAAATATTATATGACATTGTATTTATGTGACTATTATTTAATACAGGTACATTAATAATTACCAGCTAAGTCATATTCTTAAACTTTATTTTCAGTCTTTTAGTTTAAAAGTCTGGGTGTGCGACAAGATGAAAACAGTGATTTTGACACCTTCCAGGAGGTTGAAAAGTATGAAAAAATCATAATAGAAAGCTAGTAAATTTTTTTAAGTGGGTTTCATTGGTAGTGTGACAAAGAAAGTGGAATTTGTCCAAAATTATAAGTATTTTTTTAAAATATGACCAAATAACATAAAAGTACCCGTAGTCTAAGAATCACCCATTAACTACAAAATTTTGCTGTTGACTTACAAGGCATTAAACGGCATGTCTCCTGATTATATTTCTAGCCTACTCCAGCCTACTCCATCCCTACAAGCCTGCTCGCACTCTCAGATCCTCTAACCAGAACCCATTAGCCATACTTAAAGTAAATACGAAGCTATGGTGACAGCTTTTTCTGTCTGTGCTCCAAAACTGTGGAACTCTCTGCCTTTCCATGTCAGAAATGCTGAGAATGTTAATGTGTTTAAATCTAAACTTAAGACTGATTATTTTAATCAGTTCTTGCATTAATTTGTGTGTATTTGTTTCGTTTCTTAAAATTTTAAGTTTTTAGTTCTATGAACTTGTAAGAGCATTGAGCTTAGATAATGCTCCTAAAACATATTGTTGACTCTTGGCTGAGAAGAGTTTAGAGCTGCTCACTCATTGGTTAGGACTTCATTGCCAGGAGAGAAGGCCATGTCAAGTCAAGTCAAGTTTATTTGTATAGCGCTTTTAACAATAAACATTGTCGCAAAGCAGCTTTACAGAATTTGAACGACTTACAACCCCAATTCCAAAAAAGTTGGGACAAAGTACAAATTGTAAATAAAAATGGAATGCAATAATTTACAAATCTCAAAAACTGATATTGTATTCACAATAGAACATAGACAACATATCAAATGTCAAAAGTGAGACATTTTGAAATTTCATGCCAAATATTGGCTCATTTGAAATTTCATGACAGCAACACATCTCAAAAAAGTTGGGACAGGGGCAATAAGAGGCTGGAAAAGTTAAAGGTACAAAAAAGGAACAGCTGGAGGACCAAATTGCAACTCATTAGGTCAATTGGCAATAGGTCATTAACATGACTGGGTATAAAAAGAGCATCTTGGAGTGGCAGCGGCTCTCAGGAGTAAAGATGGGAAGAGGATCACCAATCCCCCTAATTCTTCGCTGACAAATAGTGGAGGAATATCAGAAAGGAGTTCGACAGTGTAAAATTGCAAAGAGTTTGAACATCATATCATCTACAGTGCATAATATCATCAAAACATTCAGAGAATCTGGAAGAATCTCTGTGCGTAAGGGTCAAGGCCGGAAAACCATACCGGGTGCCCGTGATCTTCGGGCCCTTAGACGGCACTGCATCACATACAGGCATGCTTCTGTATTGGAAATCACAAAATGGGCTCAGGAATATTTCCAGAGAACATTATCTGTGAACACAATTCACCGTACCATCCGCCGTTGCCAGCTAAAACTCTATAGTTCAAAGAAGAAGCCGTATCTAAACACGATCCAGAAGCACAGACGTCTTCTCTGGGCCAAGGCTCATTTAAAATGGACTGTAGCAAAGTGGAAAACTGTTCTGTGGTCAGACGAATCAAAATGTGAAGTTCTTTATGGAAATCAGGGACGCCGTGTCATTCGGACTAAAGAGGAGAAGGACGACCCGAGTTGTTATCAGCGCTCAGTTCAGAAGCCTGCATCTCTGATGGTATGGGGTTGCATTAGCGCGTGTGGCATGGGCAGCTTACACATCTGGAAAGACACCATCAATGCTGAAAGGTATATCCAGGTTCTAGAGCAACATATGCTCCCATCCAGACGACGTCTCTTTCAGGGAAGACCTTGCATTTTCCAACATGACAATGCCAAACCACATACTGCATCAATTACAGCATCATGGCTGCGTAGAAGAAGGGTCCGGGTACTGAACTGGCCAGCCTGCAGTCCAGATCTTTCACCCATAGAAAACATTTGGCGCATCATAAAACGGAAGATACGACAAAAAAGACCTAAGACAGTTGAGCAACTAGAATCCTACATTAGACAAGAATGGGTAAACATTCCTATCCCTAAACTTGAGCAACTTGTCTCCTCAGTCCCCAGACGTTTACAGACTGTTGTAAAGAGAAAAGGGGATGTCTCACAGTGGGAAACATGGCCTTGTCCCAACTTTTTTGAGATGTGTTGTTGTCATGAAATTTCATATCACCTAATTTTTCTCTTTAAATGATACATTTTCTCAGTTTAAACATTTGATATGTCATCTATGTTCTATTCTGAATAAAATATGGAATTTTGAAACTTCCACATCATTGTATTCCGTTTTTATTTACAATTTGTACTTTGTCCCAACTTTTTTGGAATCGGGGTTGTAAAACCTGAGCTAATTTTTTCCTAATCTATCCCCAATGAGCAAGCCTGTGGCGACGGTGGCAAGGAAAAACTCCCTCAGACAACATGAGGAAGAAACCTCAAGAGGAACCAGATTCAAAATGGAACCCATCCTCGTTTGGGCAACAACAGACAGCATGACTATAATATTAACAGTTTCAATATGAAGTCAGTTTCGTTAATGTTATCAGCTCTTCATTGATGGAAACTTGAGTGCAAAACTGTTCATGACAACTGCAGTCCTAAAGTTAGCAAGTCAACTGTAGTCCTCAGCCATAAAAGCATTACTGTAAGAGTCCAGAGCGTCCTCCAGGTGTGACTTTCAACTGTCCTCATGGGGCCATCCTCCACAGGAGCGATGCAATGAGACTCCAACCAGACACAAGGCACCAGGATGGATCAAGCAGGTCCGAGGAGCAGAAGAGGTTCAGCACCTCGATCCCAGGACCGACATCTAACTCAGAGGGACAGATTTGGGGGGAGAGAGAGAGAGAGAGAGGAAGAGAAAACACAGGTTGTTAGGTATGCCCAATGTCACCTGAATAAGTAGGAACAGTATACATATTGCACTGAGTACAAGCAGGGACTCCGGCAACTAACTATGACAGCATAACTAAAAGGGGAGAGCCAGAAGGTAACACAGGCATGAGGGAGCCCCGGGACATAAAGCAGCCAGCCACTACACCATCAACAAACTCGAGTGAGCAAGCGAGTGGGGGACTGACAGCATCCATACATCCCAGTTTACCAAAACACTATGTCTGAGGACCCTCCAGATCTACACCTTTACCTCATAAACACCATTAACAAAAGGCTTGACTAAACAGATAGGTTTTCAGCCTAGACTTAAACACTGGCTGAGCTCAAGTCCCAGCTCAAATAGTAACAGTTCACCACTATGGAGCACCATGCGATAACTCATCAGTACACCATGGCGCTGCTGAATTCTGAATACTGATTGGTCAGAAGGTGCTTTCTGTATAATTTTTGATAACAGTACCTCTTTCACTCCAAGTCACATGCCTGTATTGATGTTCTTCTTCTAATTTGTTATCATTTCTACAGTTACAACTTATTACCTCTGCCAACTTTTTGGAAAAGGTTATGTTTTCGCCTCCATTTGTTTGTTGTTCCAAATGTATCTCGAAAAGTACTGAATGGATTTTGATGAAATCTTTTGGAAATGTGAGCCATGGGTCAAGGAACAATTGATTAGATTTTGATGCAAATCCATATATGGATGCGGATGTAGGATTTTTTTTTTCTCTTCCCAATGTAACTCAAAAAGTAATGAACAGGTTTGGATGAAATTTGGTGGACAGCTTTAGTAGTATCCTTGGTTCAAGTGATTTGTTTTTTTATGTTGATAATATGTGGCTTGGTGGAGGTATGGACTCTACCAAGTGAGTGCCCTTCTAGCTGATTTATGGAAGGAGTCTCCAGTGTCACTCAGAGGTCCAGCTAGACCTTTCATGACGTCTTCTCACATAGTGTTTTTTTCTGAGCCCCAACATCTTTTTTTCAGTTGTTCCAAATGTGGACAGAATGTATGCCACTGCATACGGCCACTTAGAGAAAAGCATTTCACCCAGCGTTTTTTTTTTTTTCAGAGCGCTCCACCATTTTGTGCAGCCGCTCTGAACTCTTTGAGTTGAAAATCTTTGAATGTTTCAGGAAGGTGCTCGTGTCGTCGCTGCTGCACCTTTTCAGGCAACCAGTCATATAGCGGTTAGTGGTGATGTATTGTCAAAATATTCTTGTCATAGATACAAAACTGACGCGCAGCATGGAAACAATTTCTTGATGAAGCGCTGGGACGAAGTGCAGCTAGTGCTTTTCTGCCAGAAACAAACACTACATATATCTACACTCCCTGGCCACTTTAAGAGGAACTTGTTCTTGATTCTCAGATCCCTGTTCTTGGCTGCAGGAGTGGAACCTGATGTGTTCTTCTGCTGTTGCTTTTCTGCTGAGATGCTTTTCTGCTCACCACGGTTGTAAAGAGTGATTATATGAGTTACTATATCCTTCCTGGCAATAAAGCTCGAATCAATCTGTCCATTTTCTGATCTCTGACCTCTTATCAACAAGGTATTTGTTTCCACCCACAGAACTGTCGCTCACTCACTCGCTCAGTGTTTTTTTTTTTTTTGCACCATTCTGGGTAAACTCTACAGGCTGTTATGTGTTAAAACCCCAGGAGATCATCAGTTTCTGAAATACTCAAATCTGGCTCAAACCAGCACCCATGCCACAGTGAAAGAAAGTCACACATCACTGTGAGATCACAATGAACGGGAAACCGTTCTGATGTTTGAACATTAACTGAAGCTCTTGATTCGTATCTGTATGATTTGATGCATCGTGTTGCAGTCAAAGGATTGGCTGATTAGAGAACTGCATCAAACAGCAGGTGGATGTATGGCTGTTCCTAATAAAGTGACCAGTGAGTGTATATAGTCACATGCACCTCCATGATAAGCTGTGTTTTATTTATTTTTTGTCTTATTAACTTAAGCCAAAGTCCTTCCCACACCTGCGGCGCATAGGGTGGCGCCGATCTCCGTTTCCCTCAGCCTCTCGCCTATTACATAGCTAGGGTTACAGTGGGGGGGGGTGTCCTCTGGTAACAGCGAGAGTTTGACTCCCCACTCGCATCTGTATTGCAGCATGCCTTGCCAGATGGTAGTAGGTACCATTTTTATGATGGTCTTTGGTATGACCCGACCGTGAATGGAACTCCCGATCTTCTGATCGAGAGGCAGGCATGCGAACCACTAGGCCACTCACTGGTACCTTGTTAACTTAAAGAAAAAAAAAAAAACAAGCGAGGCTGATAAGGGAACAACATTTATAGCTCCGAAAGCATGCATGTGAACTTCTTTCATGGATATACACTACCGTTCAAAAGTTTGGGGTCACCCAGACAATTTTGTGTTTTCCATGAAAAGTCACACTTTTATTTCCCACCATAAGTTGTAAAATGAATAGAAAATATAGTCGAGACATTTTTCTGGCCATTTTGAGCATTTAATCGACCCCACAAATGTGATGCTCCAGAAACTCAATCTGCTCAAAGGAAGGTCAGTTTTATAGCTTCTCTAAAGAGCTCAACTGTTTTCAGCTGTGCTAACATGATTGTACAAGGGTTTTCTAATCATCCATTAGCCTTCTGAGGCAATGAGCAAACACATTGTACCATTAGAACACTGGAGTGAGAGTTGCTGGAAATGGGCCTCTATACACCTATGGAGATATTGCACCAAAAACCAGACATTTGCAGCTAGAATAGTCATTTACCACATTAGCAATGTATAGACTGGATTTCTGATTAGTTTAAAGTCATCTTCATTGAAAAGAACAGTGCTTTTCTTTCAAAAATAAGGACATTTCAAAGTGACCCCAAACTTTTGAACAGTAGTGTAAATGTCACTATAATTGGCTAAAATGTATGAATTTGTTTTTTTAACAAATTAAATCAAAGTGTAATATCTGGCACATTTCAACAGAATAAATCATGCTGTCCAGGTTAGGTGTGCAACAATCACTCCACTTCATCAGTGATTATTTTCCAATAACAGCAGTTATCTGATATGTACTAATGCATCTCACAATATAGACCCCTTCACAGTAAACGTCATTCATACGTAAGCGGAAATTGCGCGCGCAGCCTGGACCCAAAAAAGACTCAGAAATGCCTAGTTGTTGTGTTGTCGGGTGTCAGAATCATAGCAGTGATGGGGTTAAAATGTACAGAATTCCATCAGGATCTCACCCATTCCAAAAAAATCGCTGACGTCTATGACTACAAGCCATCAAACGTGTAGACTGGGATGAAAGCACCATCAAAAATGCGCGGGTTTGCAGCGCCCACTTCATCACAGGTAAGATCAGGCTATTTATTAAATCTTTCTTTTTTATTCTTTCTAGTCTTCGTTTATTGATGTAGCAAAATACTTTGATAACGTTTGTCTGATTAGCTGGGTCATAGTTACACAATGTAATGAATATTGTTAGCATGTTAACTTAGCTTTGCATGCAATTTTGTTTGTAGGAGAGGCCTCGCTTGACTCAAACAGTCCAGATTTTGTGCCGTCATTATTTGTGTATGCCGAAAATCACAATTTTAAAGCAAGGATGGAAAGGTAAAGTTGTGTGCCCTCACTCTAAATGCCAACTTACGTTGACTGCTCTAACCTAGCTCCCGCCCCGTTCAGTTTCATTTCTGGTCTCTGCCTCTCGCTTTTTACGCAGCTCTGATTTCTCTTAGCTGCACTCTTTACACTATCATTCCTTTCATGCCATTCCCTCCTGCAAATTGTTGTTTAGTGTTGGTATTTGCTGTTGTAGCTAAAGCCACATCGCCATCACATCACTGGCATAATTTGATTAAAACAAAATGAATATGAATGTCCCATTGTTAATCAAGTTGTACATGCCCGTACATAACATAATCATATGCATCTAAAGACTTGTAGGCACGAAGTTTTTCGTGGGTGTACACTAAAGTCTTGTCAATAAGGTACGAGTATATATCTGGCCATTGTATACCAGAGAACTTACTAACATCGTCCGTCCACTCTTTAATTAAATGCGGATCTGGTAGGCGATGTCCACTTGTTAGAGTTAACTTATTTATGGAGCATTCTCGATCTTGTAACGACAATTGTTTGGCATAATCTGACAGCTCATAATGCCGGTCTATGGGCAGCGCCATTGTTTCTGGGTCCAGGCTGCGCGCGCATCCTGGCAACGGTCGGTTTGTTTACAAACATGCGAAGGGGTCTATAGGAATATAGTGAAAAAAGTTATTTTTTTTTGTAATTTAATTCAAAAAAAGGTGAGAAAGAACTGAACTGTTGCCCAGTGGACTTGATAAACCACAGTGGACCAACACCAACAGATGACATAGGAACCCAAATCATCACAGACTGTGGAAACTTCACACTGGACTTCAAACCCCTCGGATTCTGTTCCTCTCCACTCTTCCTCCAGACTCTAGGACATTGATTTCTAAATGAAATGTAAAATTTACTTTTGTCTGAAAAGAGGACTTTGGACCACTGAGCAACAGTCCAGTTCTTCCTCTCCTTTGCCCAGGTAAGACGCTTCTGACGTTGTCTCTGTTTCAAGAGGGCTTGATATTAGGCAGTGCTGTAGTTGAGTCACTCAACCTTGAGTCCAAGTCCATTCTCGAGTCCCCAGTGTTCAAGTCCGAGTCAAGTCCAAGTCATTAAAGAATATTTCGAATTGAGTCCGAGAACAAGACTCAAGCCACACTGTTTGATGGTGCCTGCTGCTGCCTTTATGTGAAAGCGTATCTGCTACTGTGTTGAACTAACATTACTGCTCGACTGCACCATTTTAGTTAATAGGCTACAGATAACAAGCTTGTTCATCGCTCAGCAAGCCCCGCCCACTATCAACAGAGCAATGAACATAGCATGTCACTTCCTTCTCTGGGTGGAGTCTTGCCAAATGATGATTGAAGTTCGATGTTGTCCCCGTCGTCTCCTCGATAGTTGTTCTACATATGGAATAGATAGCAGTGCATTTTTTCCCACTGCATGATAAGTCTGTAGAAGCAAAGTGGACAATCCTAGGGGCGTCTCGCCAGGCATTTTAGCGCCATTAACGTTAGTTTGTTCCTGAACATGATGTATGAACAGGTGAACGTGCATCTCTTGTACAAAATTAGTACAAAAATTAATGTAGATATAAATATCTTATGCTAAATGGTGGCATGTTCCACAAAAATAAAGAAAAAATCTGAGTCCTCATCTCCAATTTATGAGTCTGAATGCAGTTAATGCACAAGTCCGAGTCATCAGTGCTGAAGTCCAAGTCAAGTTAAGAGTCCTTAAAATTAGGGCACGAGTCGGACTCAAGTATTACAAGCCTGATATTCGAAATGTGACAGTTGTAGCCCCTTTCCTGAAGACGTCTGTGCGTGTTGGCTCTTGATGCACTGACACCAGCCTCAGTCCACTCCTTGTGAAGCTCTCCCAAGTTCTTGAATCAACTTTTCTCGATAATCCTCTCAAGGCTGCGCTCATCCCTGTTGCTTGTGCACCTTTTCCAGCCAACCTTTTCAGCAGTGACCTTCTGTGAGTTACCCTACTTGTGGAAGGTGTCGATGATCATCTTCTGGATGACTGTCAAGTCAGCAGTTTTCACCATGATTGTGGTTGCACTGATTGTACTGAACTAGACCGAGAGATAGACAGTATTTGTCCTGTTTTACTCAAACTTGAAATGAAACGTTCTAATAATTTGAAATACTGGATTTCTGATTTTCATGAGCTATAAGCCATGATCATCAAGCCTTGAAATATTTCACTTTACATGTAATTGATATAGACTACATGAGAGTTTTTGAATTAAATTATGAAAAAAAAAACTTTTTCATGATATTCTAATATTTTGAGATGTACTAGTCGTCTACCTACAGGCTGTTCGAGCCGTGGTGAGTGATTTACAGACTCTCTCTGTACCTCATTATACACTCATATAACCTAACCAGTACACACTCAATACACAGCGTCAATTAGAGTCAGAGGTTTTATCAGTGTATGCATTTGGGGAGAAAATTGCTTTATTATTGAACACATTTCATGCAGGATTCATACATGGAAGAAAAAAATATTTGATTTCAAGATATGTCATTCATAAGCGTGAAAATTAAATCAATATTGAGCCGAGTGAATGTGATTACTGATATAGGGGCTGTTAACATAGATAGATAAATAAATAAATAGAATAAATAAGATGATGCTTGTAGTTTTCCACTGACATTTTCTGTATTAATGCAGCTATAGGGATTGGATTGGATGTAATCCTTAAGCTTTCACACATAGTTGATATATTTGTGAATATATATTGGTGTGAATATAAATATGTTTAAGAAAGTAATAAATTATTGTAGAGATTGGGAATGATTTTAATTACCAAGCTATTCGCTATCCATCCAAACACACCCACACACATTGACAAAAGCATATTGTGTGCAGAGTTTTATAAAAAAAAAAAACCAAACACCACCACAACAATAGCGATAATAAAAACAGAACATCTCGTTATACCTGTAAGCTTCTGAGTTCTAGTTGTACACAAACTAATGATCTGACATCAGGGTGAAATGGAAAGGAAAGAAAGACTATGACAACTTTGTTTGTGCAGAACTACAGCATATATTTGCATTTGCATTTATTCACTTGAGACGTATAAGTGAGGCAGAGCGCACTTTGAGTTCTCAGTGGAGCTGAAGCGGATTCACGCTCATACCGTAACGCGAGTGTTGCAAGACTGCAAGAGTTTCCACCAAGTGACCAAAAACAAGTGCAGGACTGTCAAAATACTGCCAAAAATAGTTCTTGCACACTCTTACAGTCACACACAGAGTACATCAGTGAAACATGAAGGTTGGAGCAAGTGAGAGTACTGAGGAGTGACACACACACACACACACACACACACACACACACACACACACACACACACACAGATATGTCTATACGAATTTATCTGATAAGACAACAAAACTTAAAATGCATGCCTAGGCACTGCATCACTAATAAACTCGAAAACCCGGATTAATCATCTCCGGGTTATGCTATTATAGGAAAATAATCAACAGCAGGTTACTGCGATGACAGAGTTACTGTTCTCACCCAGAAGTTGATTATTTAACAGTTATTCCACCAAATTGAGTTGTACATGAGCTGATAGCTGATGAGGCGCATAGCACTGAGATTGAGTGGAATAACTATTTTATTCTATTCACATTCACTGGAATTTGAGACACAGAGCATTTTTTTTTGCAAATTCGAGAAATAAAACCTTTATACAAAATGTCGGACAAAATCATTTCCACTTAGAATGTAAACAAACCAGCGAAATGACAGGAATAATTTGTGAAAAATACGATAATTCTGGAAAAAAATACATTCTGACCATCAAAATACATTTATTGCATATTTTGTGGGGGTTTTTTTTGTGCTTTTCTTCTTCTTTAGGGTTTATTTTGGTGGTTGGCAAACGAGCTTAAAGGTGCATTACTGCCACCGACCGGGCTGGAGTGTGGAACAGGAGATATGGGAGGGGGATCTATTCTTTCAGCTATTTCTGTTTCTTTTAAATACTTGAAAACATTTTTTGAGTAGAGTTTTTATTTCATCTTCGGCTGGTTCAGCAACATGCGACGCCATTTTGTTTTTCTCGACTCATAGTATATGAGCTGATATCCTAGGAGTAGAGTAGCCAATCAGAGCGTACGATTGCTCATATCCAATGAAAGTGAATAGAATAATTTCTGATATCATCATGTTTTATTCCACTTACCACATTGATTTACCATTTCAGAATGACCCTTTTTTAAATCATTTTATCGGCAAGATAAAAGAAGGCCAGTTTATTTCTATTGCATTATTCAGACACATTGATAATTTAAAATACTTTACAAATTAGCAGAAATAAGAGTAAATGCATTAAAATCATTAAAATAAATGAAAAAACCCGACAAGATACACAATTAAAATAAAGTAATGCAATTAAAATATGTGCCACATGGCACGAGAAGGACTTTGAACTTTTGAATGCAATACAAATGTCAGTAATAGAATTTAAGTACATAAATGCAAGCACAAATTTTTGAGCTCAATCTTAAGCCCAAGAAAAGAGAAATGTTTTAACCTAGATATAAAAACAGCTCATTTGGGACACACCTAAGGTCTTCTGGCAGTTTGTTCCAGTTGCAGGCAGCATTATGGTTAAATGCTGCTGCACTATGTTCAGTTTGAACTCTGGGCTTGACTCGCTGACCTGAGTCTATGGATCTTATAGTTCTACGTGGTTTGTATTCTTTAAACATATCTGAAATGTTTTCAGGCCCAAAACCATTCAGTGATTCATAGACTAATACATTACATTAATTACATTATTGGCATTAAGCAGACGCTCTTATCCAGAGTGATGTACAACAAACCCAGAGCAGCCTGGGGAGCAGTTGGGGGTTAGGTGCCTTGCTCAAGGGCACGTCAGCCATTCCTGCTGGTCCAGAGAATCGAACCAGCCACCTTTCAAAGCTGTTTCTCAAATCATGATGTCACAGCAGCACTTTAAAATCTATTCTGTAACTAAGTGGAAGCTCATGTAAAGATTTTAGAACTGGAGCAACGTGCTCTGTTCTCTTAGTCCTGGATAGTATTAACAGTTATTCCATGAAACTGAGTCGTACATGAGCTGATAGCCAACAAGGTGCATAGCACTGAGTTGGCTAGAAGCCACGTACGACGAGATTGAGTGGAATAACTGTTGTATTCTATCCACATTCACTGGATTTTGAGAAACAGAGCATTTTTATTTTTCTGCAAATTCGAGAAATAATAGCTTTATACAAAACGTCCGACAAAATAATTTCCGCTCAGGTGAACTTCTTAAAAACGTATTGATGGGGGCACAAATTGACTTTAGTGTTGTTGTTGTTTTTTTTTGCAGAAATTGCCATCTCGCTGTCATGCCGAGGTCTAGAATAGCTTTAGACATTGATTTAATTCTTCCTGGGACATTTCAGTCCTGTAATTTTTAAACTTCTTTGAGCTTTTGAACCAGTCTTAAAAAAAAAACCCAAACAAAAATAATTAATGCTTAAAGATGAAGAAAGCAAACAAACCAATGAAGTGACAGGAACAATTTGTGAAAAAAATGTGATAATAATAATTCTTGACATATAAAAAAAAGATACATTCCTACCATCAAATACTTTTATTCCACATTTTGTTGCTTTTTTGTATTTTGTTTTCGAGTAGAGTTTTTATTTCGTCCTTGGTTTGTTCAGCAACACGCTCTGTCATTTTGTTTTTCTCTACGCACGGTATATGAGCTGATATCCTAGTCGTAGATTAGCCAATCAGAGTGCGCGGTTGCTCATATCCAGTGAATGTGGATATATATTATATAGGCACTGTCTGAAAGTGGAGCTCCCGAAGAGTGCTATTAAATGTGATATTAAATAACCCCACATTATTTTGTTCAAATCAAATTAAAAATAAGCACTGAATAAAAGTCCATCTATCATACGTAAATAAAGATACAAATTCCATTGTCTGTTGGTAAGTGTTTATGTCAGGCTGCAGGCAATTACAGATGTAATTGCAGGAAAAAGCAATGAGCAAACAGTACAAAGCCAAATCGTGAAGCAGAAATCGTAGTCAAAAGGCAGGCGAGGGTCGGTTGATTGGCAAACAGAGTGATGTAGACAAAAACATGAAAAGTAAACGTGGAAAGAACAGTGAGAGTTGGAAACCAGGCAGAGGTACCAAATGCTCAGTATGGACTGAGAATACAGAATGATACTTTACAATGAAGCAGTGTCTGAGAGGGGTTTAAGTAGCATGGTAGTAATTACCCAAATGAGCAACAGCTGAGTTCAATACTCTGGTGACAGGGGGCACTGTGAAGCTTGGTTGTTGTAGTCCTGGGCAGTCATGTTTGTAGTCTGGTTAGCGCTGTTGGTTTCAGCGCTTCGAATGACAATTGCCTTACACTTACGATCAGGTGTCCTACATAATCTTGCTCCTATCTACCTCAGGGAACTACTGACGCCACACCCTACACCCCCTCCTGGTCTTGAAGGTCTTCTAGCAACAATGTACTTGCTGTCCCATGCACCAGACTTTTCACCATGGAAGGCAGGTCCTTTAGTGCCATGGCCCCCAAACTCTGGAATTCTTTCCTCAGTCTTTCAATGACTGCTCTTCTTTCTGTTGTTTCAAATCGCATTTGAAGACTCATCTTTTCCATGAACATTTCTCTTCCTCTCTAACTGCTTAATCTTTTTTTTTTAAATCTCTCTCCTATAAAGTGGCCTTGGGAATGTGAAAGACACAAGAGAAATTTCACTTGTTATCATCTCATCTCATTATCTCTAGCTGCTTTATCCTTCTACAGGGTCGCAGGCGAGCTGGAGCCTATCCCAGCTGACTACGGGCGAAAGGCAGGGTACACCCTGGACAAGTCGCCAGGTCATCACAGGGCTGACACATAGACACAGACAACCATTCACACTCACATTCACACCTACGCTCAATTTAGAGTCACCAGTTAACCTAACCTGCATGTCTTTGGACTGTGGGGGAAACCGGCGCACCCGGAGGAAACCCACACGGCCACGGGGAGAACATGCAAACTCCACACAGAAAGGCCCTCGCCGGCCACGGGGCTCGAACCCGGACCTTCTTGCTGTGAGGCGACAGCGCTAACCACTATACCACTGTGCCGCCCCCTCACTTATTATTATTATTATTATTACTTTGTGGTGGTACACGTAAATACAGTGGTGCTTAAAAGTTTGTGAACCCTTTAGAATTTTCTATATTTCTGCATAAATATGACCGAAAACATCATCAGATTTTCACACAAGTCCTAAAAGTAGATAAAGAGAACCCAGTTAAACAAATGAGACAAAAATATTATACTTAATCATTTATTTATTGAGGAAGATTATCCAATATTACATATCTGTGAGTGGCAAAAGTATGTGAACCTCTAGGATTAGCAGTTAATTCGAAGGTAAAATTAGAGTCAGGTGTTTTCAATCAATGAGATGACAATCAGGTGTGAGTGAGCACCCTGTTTTATTTAAAGAACAGGGATCTATCAAAGTCTGATCTTCAGAACACATGTTTGTGGAAGTGTATCATGGCACAAACAAAGGAGATTTCTGAGGACCTCAGAAAAAGCGTTGTTGGTGCTCATCAGGCTGGAAAAGTTTACAAAAACATCTCTAAAGAGTTTGGACTCCACCGATCCACAGTTAGACAGATTGTGTACAAATGGAGGAAATTCAAGACCATTGTTACCCTCCCCAGGAGTGGTCGACCAACAAAGATCACTCCAAGAGCAAGGTGTGTAATAGTCGGCGAGGTCACAAAGGACCCCAGGGTCACTTCTAAGCAACTGAAGGCCTCTCTCACATTGGCTAACATTAATGTTCATGAGTCCACCATCAGGAGAACACTGAACAACAATGGTGTGCATGGCAGGGTTACAAGATGAAAGGCAGTGGTTTCCAAAAAGAACATTGCTGCTCGTCTGCAGTTTGCTAAAGATCATGTGTACAAGACAGAAGGCTATTGGAAAAATGTTTTGTGGCTGGATGAGACCAAAATATAACTTTTTGGTTTAAATGGAGAAAGGAAAACACTGCATTCTAGCATAAGAACCTTATCCCATCTGTGAAACATGGTGGTGGTAGTATCATGGTTTGGGCCTGTCTTGCTGCATCTGGGCCAGGACGGCTTGCCATCATTGATGGAACAATGAATTCTGAATTATACCAGTGAATTCTAAAGGAAAATGTCAGGACATCTGTCCATGAACTGAATCTCAAGAGAAGGTGGGTCATGCAGCAATAAAACGACCCTAAGCACACAAGTCATTCTACCAAAGAATGGTTAAAAAAGAATAAAGTTAATGTTTTGGAATGGCTAAGTCAAAGTCCTGACTTTAATCCAATGGAAATGTTGTGGAAGGACCTGAAGCGAGCAGTTCATGTGAGGAAACCCACCAACATCCCAGAATTGAAGCTGTTCTGTACAGAGGAACGGGCTAAAATTCCTCCAAGCCGGTGTGCAGGACTGATCAACAGTTACCGGAAACGTTTAGTTGCAGTTATTGCTGCACAAGGGGGTCACACCAGATACTGAAAGCAAAGGTTCACATACTTTTGCCATTCACAGATATGTAATATTGGATAATTTTCTTCAGTAAATAAATGACCAAGTATGATATTTTTGTCTCATTTGTTTAACTGGGTTCTCTTTATCTACTTTTAGGACTTGTGTGAAAATCTGATGATATTTTAGGTCATATTTATGTAGAAATATAGAAAATTCTAGAGGGTTTACAAACTTTCAAGCACCACTGTACATTGTATGGATGCTGTGTGGCCAGAAAAGCCATCAAAAATGAGATTGATGCATTACCATATTCCCTTAAATATGGAGCTTCGCTCTGCTAAAACTCTTACACCGTCATTCTGAATGACTTACAGCTGTTTGTTTATTTATTTATTTATTTATTTATTTATTGGGAAGTCCAATTCAGTGTCCATTACAATAGTCCACCCTCCTGGAAATAAATGCATGGCTCAGCTTCTCTTGGTCTTTTTGGGATACCAAACCTTTGAATCTGGTTATATTTGTACAACCCCGATTCCAAAAAAGTTGGGACAAAGTACAAATTGTAAATAAAAACGGAATGCAATGATGTGGAAGTTTCAAAATTCCATATTTTATTCAGAATAGAACATAGATGACATATAAAATGTTTAAACTGAGAAAATGTATCATTTAAAGAGAAAAATTAGGTGATTTTAAATTTCATGACAAGAACACATCTCAAAAAAGTTGGGACAAGGCCATGTTTCCCACTGTGAGACATCCCCTTTTCTCTTTACAACAGTCTGTGAACGTCTGGGGACTGAGGAGACAAGTTGCTCAAGTTTAGGGATAGGAATGTTAACCCATTCTTGTCTAATGTAGGATTCTAGTTGCTCAACTGTCTTAGGTCTTTTTTGTCGTATCTTCCATTTTATGATGCGCCAAATGTTTTCTATGGGTGAAAGATCTGGACTGCAGGCTGGCCAGTTCAGTACCCGGACCCTTCTTCTATGCAGCCATGATGCTGTAATTGATGCAGTATGTGGTTTGGCATTGTCATGTCGGAAAATGCAAGGTCTTCCCTGAAAGAGACGTCGTCTGGATGGGAGCATATGTTGCTCTAGAACCTGGATATACCTTTCAGCATTGATGGTGTCTTTCCAGATGTGTAAGCTGCCCATGCCACATGCACAAATGCAACCCCATACCATCAGAGATGCAGGCTTCTGAACTGAGTGCTGATAACAACTTGGGTCGTCCTTCTCCTCTTTAGTCCGAATGACACGGCGTCCCTGATTTCCATAAAGAACTTCAAATTTTGATTCGTCTGACCACAGAACAGTTTTCCACTTTGCCGCAGTCCATTTTAAATGAGCCTTGGCCCAGAGAAGACGTCTGCGCTTCTGGATCGTGTTTAGATACGGCTTCTTCTTTGAACTATAGAGTTTTAGCTGGCAACGGCGGATGGCACGGTGAATTGTGTTCACAGATAATGTTCTCTGGAAATATTCCTGAGCCCATTTTGTGATTTCCAATACAGAAGCATGCCTGTATGTGATGCAGTGCTGTCTAAGGGCCCGAAGATCACGGGCACCCAGTATGGTTTTCCGGCCTTGACCCTTACATACAGAGATTCTTCCAGATTCTCTGAATCTTTTGATGATATTATGCACTGTAGATGATATGATGTTCAAACTCTTTGCAATTTTACACTGTCGAACTCCTTTCTGATATTGCTCCACTATTTGTCGGCGCAGAATTAGGGGGATTGGTGATCCTCTTCCCATCTTTACTTCTGAGAGCCGCTGCCACTCCAAGATGCTCTTTTTATACCCAGTCATGTTAATGACCTATTGCCAATTGACCTAATGAGTTGCAATTTGGTCCTCCAGCTGTTCCTTTTTTGTCCCTTTAACTTTTCCAGCCTCTTATTGCCCCTGTCCCAACTTTTTTGAGATGTGTTGCTGTCATGAAATTTCAAATGAGCCAATATTTGGCATGAAATTTCAAAATGTCTCACTTTCGACATTTGATATATTGTCTATGTTCTATTGTGAATACAATATCAGTTTTTGAGATTTGTAAATTATTGCATTCCGTTTTTATTTATAATTTGTACTTTGTCCCAACTTTTTTGGAATCGGGGTTGTATGATGATCGAATGCTGTTTTGGTAATTGGTTTGATATGGCTGATTAAGAAGAGATCTGAGTCTATTAGAATGCCAAGATTATGACCTTGATCTTTAGCTTTCGACCCTGAGAATCAAGGTGTTTACTCATATTAATTATCTCCTTTTTTATTGCCAAACACCATAATCTCAATTTGTCCTCATTTAATTGTAAATTTTGGTTCATTCAATTATTTATTTGCTCTAAACACTGACACAGTGACTCTCCTGAACTGGAGTCATCTGCTGAGAGAGCTAGGTCTACCTGAGTATCATCATCTGCATAACTATCGTAGTTAATGTTATCATTCTGTCGAATTTGGCCTAATGGCAGCATATAAAGATTGAACAGAAGAGGTCTGAGGACTGATCCCTGGGGGATCCCGCTGGTTCTAGCCGCACTATCAGATTCATAACTGCCAATGGTGACAAAGTAGCTCTTCTAAATAAGACCTGACCTAATGAAGGACTGCCCCTGAAAATCCAACCCAGTTTTCCAACCTGTCCAGTAGTATATTATGATCTACAGTGTCAAATGCAGCACTGAGGTCGAATAAAACCAAAACTAATATTTCACCTGAATCAGTATGTCATTTAAGACTTTTACAGGAGCTGTTTCAGTACAGTGCGGTGGTGAGGCACACCAGACTTTCTTTATAACTATAAAAAGAAAAAAAATTATAGTTACTCTTAATGTTGTGGAATGTCCACAAAACCGTTCATGTGATGAATCATGTTATATCAGCTCTAAACAATCAAAAACAAAGTGCTGGTACTGGAGACTCATTCCATACAATCGATAAAATGCAGTAGATGCCTTATCAACAGAAAACCATATCAATACCATATCAATAATGTATTCAGTCTACATACAGCATCCGCCGTACAAGCCCCGGAGATTGACCTCTTACTATAGAAACCATAAGGTATTAGAAAGAAACCGATGATTTGCAGTTGCACTACTGTCAGAGCTGCTGTTATAGAAAATTAATCAACATGCCGATTAATGACTGATCGGAATCCAGACTCTGGCAGCGCTGTGGAGTAATGAAAACTATTCCATATGGTACCTCAGAGTGCAGGTGAATAAATTGTGTAACATTGCTGGAGCTGTGATATTAGCAGATGTACTAAATGATTCAGTCACAAAGTTGCACAGTGCACTTGCAAAAGTTCTGTGCACACAATATGTTTGTGAAGTGAATGTATTTATTTTCCATGATGCCACTGGGATAACAGCATGCACACACACACACACACACACACACACACACACACACACACACACACACACACACATTAAACTTTAAAATGACATTAGATATTCAGTGAATGAGGGTGAAATCGGCAGGCCCACCTGTCATCACGCCACAATGAATCACTTTCCCTCCTGAGCCTGAGGCGCAGGTGAAAACAGCCGTTGCCCACAATTAGTCAAATTTAATCAAATACATCTGCGTTTTTAAGGACAGACGACAGCGACGGGGCAGCCATGTGGAAACCCTCAATTTAACCCTCCGTGCTTCAGGCAGAAAAAGATCAACGCTCAACGCTACAGTTCGAGGAACCATCGTTTTTAAAACTAGTTTAAAATTCGGGTTAGGGCCTGCCTCAAACACTGAACTTCATATTTACTTCCTGTTTTTACTACAGTGTTAGTCAGAGTCTAATCAAAGAGTTCTGATCAAAGTTCTTTGGAAAAAAAGAGATCAGAGAAGATCAACAAAGGAAAGAGAAATGAAAGGGATGGGAGAATGAACAAAAGTGAAGTGTGAACAAAAGAAGAAAGGAAATAATTAAGAGAAAAGAAGAGATGAAACAGGAATTAATGAAGTGATAGAAGAAGGAAATAAAAAGAAGATAGAGAGAGGAAAAGTTAAAGAAATGAAAATTGATACAATAGTGGAATAAAAGAAAGGAAGGTGAAAAAATGATGGATGCATGAACTAAACAAGTGATCAAGGAAGGAAGGAAGGAAGGAAGGAGGAAAATTAAGGGAGTGATAAAAGAATGAATGATTAAAAAGATGCAGTGAAGATTGAAATAAAGAAGAAAGGAGGGATGAAAAGAAACTTGGCATGATGGATGGCAGAAATAAATAAATAAATAAATGGAGAGATCAAAGAACATTGAAAAGATGGAATAATGAAAAAGAAAAGAATTTGAACCAAGTGAACAAATTAAGTAAGAAAGAAGGAAAATTAATTGAGTGATGAAATTATGAATGATAAAAAAATGCAGTGAAGATTGAAATAAAGAAGAAAGGAGGGATAAAAAGAAACTTGAAGGCATGATGGATAGCAGAAAGAAAGAAAGAAAGAAAGAAAGAAAGAAAGAAAGAAAGAAATGGAGAGATCAAAGAACATTGAAGAGATGGAATAATGAAAAAAGAAAATAATTTGAACGGAGTGAACAAATGAAGAAAGAAAGAAGGAAAATTAAGTGAGTGATGAAATTATGAATGACAAAAAATGCAGTGGAGATTGAAATAAAGAAGAAAGGAGGGATGAGAAACATAATGGCATGATGAAAGAAAGAAAGAAAGAAAGAAAGAAAGAAAGAAAGAAGAGATGGAAGAACATAGGGAAGATGGAATAATGAAAGAAGAAAAGAATTTAACCTGAGTGAACAAATGAAGAAAGAAGGAAGGAAAATTAAGTGAGTGATGAATGAATGATAAAAAGATGCAGTGAAAATTGAAATGAAGAAGAAAGGAGGGATGAAACGAAGTGTAATGGCATGATGAAAGAAAGAAGAAAGAAAGAAAGAATGAATGAAAGAAAGAAATGGAGAGATCAAAGAACATAGACAAGATGGAAAAATGAAGAAGAAAAGAATTTAAACTAAGTGAACAAATGAAGAAAGAAAGAAATGAAAATGAAGGGAGTGATGAAAGGAAGAATGATAAAATACATACAGAAGAAGAAGGAAAGATGATGTAAGAAAGAAAAGAAAGGAAAGAAGGAAAGATGTGCAAATTACTCATAATGCACTCTGAGTATGTTATTTTACAAATGTAACCTCTAAATAATTAAATAATTCAATTATTTATTAGTTGCTTATTTATTGGGGAAATTTAGGTGTTACTGAAGCCCATGTTGCTTTGATAGCGGCCTTCAGCTCATCTGTATTCTTGGGTCGAGTGTTTCTCATCTTCCTCTTGATAAAAGCCCATAGATTCTCTCCCAGGTTCAGGTCAAGAAAGTTGGCTGGCCAATCAAGCACAGTAATGTCACGGTCAGCAAACCATTTGGTAGTAGTTTTGGCACTGTGGACAGGTGCTAAGTCCTGCTGGAAAAGGAAATTGACATCTCCTTAAAGCTTGTCAGCAGATGGAAGCATGGAGTGTTCTAAAATCTCCTGGTAGATGCTGCGTTGACTTTGGACTTGATAAACCACAGTGGACCAACACCAGCAGATGACATGGCACCCCAAATCATCACAGACTGTGGAAACTTCACACTGGACTTCAGACACCTTGGATTCTGTGCCTCTCCACTCTTCCTCCAGACTGTAGGATCTTGATTTCCAAATGAAATGCAAAATTTACTTTTGTCTGAAAAGAGGACTTTGGACCACTGAGCAACAGTCCAGTTCTTTTTGTCCTTAGCCCAGGTCAGATGCTTCTGACGTTGTCTCTGTTTCAGGAGAGGCTTGATATTAGGAATACGACAGTTGTAGCCCCTCTCCTGAAGATGTGTGTGTGGTGGCTCTTGATGCACTGACAGCAGCCTCAGTCCACTCCTTGTGAAGCTCTCCCAAGTTCTTGAATCAACTTTTCTTGACAATCTTCTCAAGGCTGCACTTATCCCTGTTGCTTGTGCACCTTTTCCAGCCATCCTTTTCAGCAATGACCTTGTGTGGCTTACCCTCCATATGGAGGGTGTTGATGATAATCTTCTGGACAACTGTTCAGTCAGCAGTCTTCCCCATGATTGTGGTTGCGGGGACTGAACTAGACCAAGAGATACAAAGGATTTATACTGCTTTACTCAAACTCGTAATGAAATATTCAAATAATTTGATATTTTTTTGCACTATAGGCCATAATAATCAAAATTAAAATAGAAAAATTCTCAAAACATTTTAGTTTACATGTACTGAGTCCAGAATATATTCAATTTTCATTTTCTTAAATAACTGATGGAAAATATTGAATTTTTTCATGATATTCTAATTTTTTGGGATGCACTAGTATGTAATTAACCAATTTCCCAGCTAGTTATTAACTAGCGACTGAATTAGCTAGCTTAAAAGTTTATTTTTCTCAGTAACTCTTCCTTGTGCCAGAGTGTCAATGTACACCGTCCCAAACCATATGCTCCTGTAAGCTTCCTTGACAGCCGTTACTTGTTAGCACGGATTCTGTTTTGGGTATTAGCATTGGGGACACACCCCAATGAGCAAAATATTTCCAAAGTGTAATGAATGTGACACATAATTTCTGTTTCCCAGGCTGCTCCGCCCCAAACATTACTGCTCACACCTGTTCCCTGTAATTAGTCTTGTTGTGTCTCATTTGCATTGCACACTGGGAAAATTTAAGTTTCAAAGGCTAGACATTAGGCCATTGGATTCTGCTGTAGTTTAGAATTTTCAAGATCGCCAACATGCAAGCAAAGAGACAACATTTAATGTGATTTCAAAATTGATGTTTGTTCTAGTGGAGTACTCTCCTGTGTGTGAATGAGTGTGTAGTGCTCTGTGGTTTACTAGTATCCTATCAAACATGTATTCCTGCTTCATACTCAGTATTCCCAGTGTAGCATCACACATCTGCTGCCCTGACCAGGATAAAGTCTTTACTGAAGATGATTTGAGGTGTTAATTTAAGGCAGGTTTTCAGTTAGGTGGGCTTTCAGAAGTTAAGGGCTGTTAGTTATATGGCATGGCCAAATTCAGAGTACAAGAGGGTTGTGGAAAAACCATGCCATGACCCAGATTTGATGTGGCCACAATCCAGAGTACAAACCACTGTATGATCACGGCTCACCAAGCATCTGGCAGCCGGAGTCCTGTCATTCTGACAGAAAAGCAGCTGCTGGCTGAACCCTGGGACAGAGAACCCATTGCTTTTGAGGAGAGGTGATGCTGATTTTGAACTTGGGTCATACAATAAAGCTCATACCAGGAGCCAAACCTGGGCAGCCTGGTTGAAAACCAGGAATCCTAGCTAATAGACTATATGGGACAACAGAGGAAGTGCCTGCCTATGAAGAGTTACATCAATCTGCCAGAAGCCAGGGCCTTTTCATGTGAGTCGATGGAGGTTTTTGAGTTGGGTGAACTCTTGTTTGAGCTCTGTGGCAGTCAACAAGTGTCATGATCCAGAACACTGTATTAAGTAAAAGAGAGGTGAGCCAGCCAGGAGGCAAAACTAGATCCTTCTGACCTCTACACATTATTTCTTATGCCACTGGTCCAGTGTATGCCAATGTAATCCTGCATCATTTTGCTTTCCCACTAAGGAAGCACTGCTGGTTACAAAGCATACCTGAACATAGAGAACAACAAGGATATAGAAAAACCATCCTATGACCTGGATTCAAACCAGGGTTACTGTGACCACAACACAGAGAGTCAGAGAGCCAACCACTACACAATCACAGCCCACCAAGCATCTGGCAACCAGACACACATCACTCTGACAGAAAAGCAGCTGCTGGCTGAACCCTGCGACATAGAACTCAGTAATGCATTAATTTTTATGAGAGGTGATGCTAATTTTAAATTGAGTGATACAATAAAGCTAAGTTCCCATACTGGGTGTTGAACTCAGGCCACCTGGGTGAAAACAAGGTATCCTAGCCAGTAGATGAGAACAGGGACTGTCAAAAATTCATGCTGTGACTCATATTTTAACCAGCACTTCTGCAACCACAATGTAGACTATGTACAACCACTGTAGGATCACAGCTCACTCTGCTTCAGGTATTATGAGAACAGTTACTCTGCTGGATAAAGAGTGAGATGTGTGGGCACACTTTTATCCTGGTTAACAAATGACCATGTCTAGAATGTTGGATAACATTTTTTTTGTTGTTGACTGTATTAGTCAGGACAACATGTCATAAATCATTTATTACTAAAAAGTTAAAACCAGGTGTGCAATAACGTTTTGCAATAACAATAACATTCTCAAATACAGTTATTGATCTGTAATTAGATCTGTAAATCTGTAAAACAAATATTCTACATCTGGTTACTGGGGATAATAAGTGGACAATTCCTTTGTAATTGTCCTTAAAATGCTATTTAAAACATAGCAATCCATCTCTAACAGGGCATAGCACCCTCAGTAGGTAAGGGTTCTTTGGTTGTCCCACTGGAGGAACCTTCAAGGCTCTGTGTTGAGCCTTAGGGTGCTTTTGATGAAAACTCATACTGCAACCTACTGTATGACTGGGAAAAACAAATGAAAACACTCCCTCAACTTGGAATTCCAACTTGGAAAATCAGAAAATATCCCTAACCCTGAATTCAGCAAGTGACGGCAGATCAAAATGGCCACCTCACAACATGCCCAGTAAACAATGTAGCACTTCTTTATTTTTAAATGAGTTATACTAATACTATCCCTGGCCCCAAGGGTTCGACCCAGCCACTGGGGTTGCATAAGCCATTGCATACTTAGTGCTGGTCCCAAGCCCAGATAGATTGGGGAGGGATGCGTTAGGAAGGGTATCCAGTATAAAACCTACACTGAATCAAATATGTGGATGATCTGCTGTGGCGACACCTAACAGGAGCAGCTGAAAGAAGAAGGATACTGTATGTCCAAGTATTAAATATTAAAACAGATTGTTGCAAACAAGAGTTGAACATTTGAATATTGAGACATCCATGTTTTCTTTTTTTTCCCTCACATCACAGCTCAAACACACAGAAGTTAAAAATAATGTAATTCTGTTTTCTGATTTTGAGATTTGGAGGTAAGTTGAGTGCTACCATATCAGAAACTACATCACCTTTAGGAAGCTAACGGTATGGCCCTGGCCATGCTACCGTATTAGGTCCAATTATGTTGCACAAGGGGTAAAATTAAAACATCCTTGTATGCACCCAGTGCTATACTTTTTGATTTCCTAATACCCTAAAGTTAACAAATCACAGGGAGTGAGCGCTTCATGGGACCTAGTGCACATTATCCAGGCATCTGAATGAAGCAACAAGAAAGCTCTTCTACTTGAAATAAGAAGGTGGTGTAAACTCAATGTTTCTAAAATTCACTTTACCTTGACTTGTCAATGATCCAAGCAAGGTAAACACACTTTCTTTGCAGCAAAATTTGAAAATTTCAGTAGAATCGGAGCACCAGTTACAGAGGCATATGAAATTCCGTATGTGACATAAATGTTTACGGAAAACAGTTGAATGAACTTTGGCCAAATGGCACATCTTAAAATTCTCAGTGTTTCAGAAGTCTGTGTATTACACCTATATGTTAGACTCCGCCTTCTCAGAGAGCATTTCAAATGACTTCAGTTCTTACCTGTTGGGACACAGCAGCCTGCAAGAAATAACTTGAAGTTGTTTATGGAAAATGTCACATACGGAACCATGGGTTGGCATTGCATCTGGTGAGACTGACTTTCAACATGCAGCTTGAATCTTACTACACATTGAAACTATCAACTCTTAGTAGTCCAACCAACAAGAAATTTAGAGGCTAGGCCAAACAGGCAAAAACTATGAACAGGTCCTATTTGGTCCTATCTGGAAATAGATAAAAAAAAAAAATTATGCGCCCCAAGTTAGTCCTATATGAACACCATTAGCCCTTGTATGGTGTTGGGGTCTGTGGGACCCGTTTTCATTTTTAATCAAAGGAATAATGAGACGATTAATTATTTTTTTCAAACTCAGACTCATTGGCCTTGGCTCATTTTCTGTGAAGAACATATATCAGAACACATTTTTGATGACCACACACTGTACACCCCCCTACACATTTATATTACATACAGGATGTTCAGGTCCACTGGACCCGGGGCTAATAAAAGTGTGTACCTTCACTCTGTCCTCCTCCTGTCTGGGCCTGCTGTTAGTGTGTGTGTTTCTGCTCCTGCCGTTCCTGTCTGCTCTCACATTCCTACACATTTTACCCTCTGTCTTGCGGGAACCAAGACAGAAGTTCCCATAAATTGGGGGCCGGACACAATAAATATAGCTTTTCCAATGTGGCTCCTGATCACACCTGATCAAGACGGCCAAAAGATTCTCTGCTCAGATGGACTTGCAAATAATTTTGGAAGAGAGAGAAGCTTTTGATGATGATGTAGAGGAAGACGTTTCAGAACGTGAGGATCACATTTCTGAAAATTCAGTCTGACAGTGACTCTGAAGAAGAGGATGAGACGGAGCATCAGCCGGTCCCAAAACGAAGATGAGCATGGGGTCGATGTGTTGTATAGACTGACATGGTTACTGTATGTGTTCAGCTTGTGTTGTGTAAACTGAACTGAATGGGTTAAATTTCTAATGAAATTCAAAGAAATAAAAATCAGTTGTTATGAAAAACCTTGCTTCATTTGTAAATTTGAAGATAAACATTTTTTTTCCCACTCGTATCTTGACTGTAATTGATTTTCTTTTTGTAAAATTACATTTTATTAAAAAACAAACAAAAAACGAGGAGCACTTTTTTTTTAATAAATGTAATCTAACAAAGGTAAAGGGCAAATATTAACCATATATGCTGTTGATGTTGCTTGTAATTGGGGTGAAGTGAACATCTGTTAAGTATTTAATGTAAAATTGTTTGATTGTGTTGAATTTAAAGCACCAAAATGCAGCGGGTCCACCAGACCCACCAACACTGGCTGAGTAACAAAAATACGAACGCCACACAAGGGTAAGGACATGTGCTTTTGGTAATAAATATCTAGCATGATCTATCAGGAGCTTAGACATGACATTTTTTGGAGTGGAACCAATAGTGTGACCAAGGCCATATCAAGAAACCATTTTTTTTTTCTAAGAGTATCTGAAGTACCAAGACAGATCTTGGTAGACAGGTTCTTGGTAGTATGAGTAAAAGTAATGACCAGTAATTTGGAGGTTGTACAGCAAACTTACCCAGTTAATGTATCCACTCTGAGTAAAAAGGGTTCTTTTAGGGTTGTGAAAGGGTTCACTGAATAGTCAATGATTCTTAGGTTTCAATTTTCCACACTGTTGTAGGAACAACTGAAGAACCTTTACAGCTTAAATTAACTTCAGGATGTAACCGTAACTCAGCTTGACATCACACCAATGCATCACTGATTATTTTCCTATAACGACCCACATAGTGTTTTATCCATCCATCCATCCATCCATCCATCCATCCATCC
>NC_083575.1:93459105-93469105 GCF_027579695.1 Neoarius graeffei | reverse complement strand
TCTCTTCATCTGAGCTACAGCCCTAGCGGGTAAGTTTAAATTCCATTAAGTCATTTTTCCTTTACTGTAATTACAACCCTGATTCCAAAAAAGTTGGGACAAAGTACAAATTGTAAATAAAAACGGAATGCAATAATTTACAAATCTCAAAAAATTATATTGTATTCACAATAGAACATACTAGACAACATATCAAATGTCGAAAGTGAGACATTTTGAATTTTCATGCCAAATATTGGCTCATTTGAAATTTCATGACAGCAACGCATCTCAAAAAAGTTGGGACAGGGGCAATAAGAGGCTGGAAAAGTTAAAGGGACAAAAAAGGAACAGCTGGAGGACCAAATTGCAACTCATTAGGTCAATTGGCAATAGGTCATTAACATGACTGGGTATAAAAAGAGCATCTTGGAGTGGCAGCGGCTCTCAGAAGTAAAGATGGGAAGAGGATCACCAATCCCCCTAATTCTGCGCCGACAAATAGTGGAGCAATATCAGAAAGGAGTTCGACAGTGTCAAATTGCAAAGAGTTTGAACATCATATCATCTACAGTGCATAATATCATCAAAAGATTCAGAGAATCTGGAAGAATCTCTGTGCGTAAGGGTCAAGGTTGGAAAACCATACTGGGTGCCCGTGATCTTCGGGCCCTTAGACGGCACTGCATCACATACAGGCATGCTTCTGTATTGGAAATCACAAAATGGGCTCAGGAATATTTCCAGAGAACATTATCTGTGAACACAATTCACCGTGCCATCCGCCGTTGCCAGCTAAAACTCTATAGTTCAAAGAAGAAGCCATATCTAAACACGATCCAGAAGCGCAGACGTCTTCTCTGGGCCAAGGCTCATTTAAAATGGACTGTGGCAAAGTGGAAAACTGTTCTGTGGTCAGACGAATCAAAATTTGAAGTTCTTTATGGGAATCAGGGACGCTGTGTCATAAAGAGGAGAAGGACGACCCGAGTTGTTATCAGCGCTCAGTTCAGAAGCCTGCATCTCTGATGGTATGGGGTTGCATTAGTGCGTGTGGCATGGGCAGCTTACACATCTGGAAAGACACCATCAATGCTGAAAGGTATATCCAGGTTCTAGAGCAACATATGCTCCCATCCAGACGATGTCTCTTTCAGGGAAGACCTTGCATTTTCCAACATGACAATGCCAAACCACATACTGCATCAATTACAGCATCATGGCTGCGTAGAAGAAGGGTCCGGGTACTGAACTGGCCAGCCTGCAGTCCAGATCTTTCACCCAAAGAAAACATTTGGCGCATCATAAAACGGAAGATACGACAAAAAAGACCTAAGACAGTTGAGCAACTAGAATCCTACATTAGACAAGAACGGGTTAACATTCCTATCCCTAAACTTGAGCAACTTGTCTCCTCAGTCCCCAGACATTTACAGACTGTTGTAAAGAGAAAAGGGGATGTCTCACAGTGGTAAACATGGCCTTGTCCCAACTTTTTTGAGATGTGTTGTTGTCATGAAATATAAAATCACTTAATTTTTCTCTTTAAATGATACATCTCCTCAGTTTAGGGACGGCACGGTGGCGTAGTGGTTAGCACTGTCGCCTCACAGCAAGAAGGTCCGGGTTCGAGCCCCGTGGCCAGCAAGGGCCTTTCTGTGCGGAGTTTGCATGTTCTCCCCGTGTCCGCATGGGTTTCCTCCGGGTGCTCCGGTTTCCCCCACAGTCCAAAGACATGCAGGTTAGGTTAACTGGTGACTCTAAATTGACCGTAGGTGTGAATGTGAGTGTGAATGGTTGTCTGTGTCTATGTGTCAGCCCTGTGATGACCTGGCGACTTGTCCAGGGTGTACCCCGCCTTTCGCCCGTAGTCAGCTGGGATAGGCTCCAGCTTGCCTGCGACCCTGTAGAACAGGATAAAGCAGCTAGAGATAATGAGATGAGATTTTCTCAGTTCAAACATTTGATATGTCATCTATGTTCTATTCTGAATAAAATATGGAATTTTGAAACTTCCACATCATAGCATTCCGTTTTTATTTACAATTTGTACTTTGTCCCAACTTTTTTGGAATCGGGGTTGTATGTTAACTGTGTAGGTCACGTTTCTTTTAGTGAGGGAAGGCTTTATTTTCAGTCTTGATGTGATGTTAACACTTATCCATAAACTATGCCCATGATCTTGTGGCAGATCAACTTCACCAGTCGTGCTTTTGATTAAAAAAAGCGTAAACATATAACAAATTAATTTAGTTTTGAACGTGACTCCAGTATTGATTTTTTTTTTTTAATTTCATGGTCCCTGAAAGTATGTTGCAATCCCTCTCCTCCCCCACCGAAGTTTATTAGTTTGCTACTTGTTGGCGTGCACTCGTTCAACAGCTCGTTGATAGCTGTCTGGTTCGGAGATTCAACCGTGCAACGGCTGCCCCTACTCCGTTTGCTCTTCATATGTTACATTGAACAGTAAGTTGGACGATTAATTTTATAATGTTATTTTGAAAATTGACTTTATGCCTATAATTACTTGTGACAATTTGGCGCTTGTTTTAGGCGTTTGTGAGGCGTTTGCCTGAAAGCAGGACTGAGTTCCATTCACACTGAGCGTCAGAGCAGATACACTATGGGGAAACTGATGCAGACTTTTTACTCTAGTCAGAGATGAAAATATTAATTTGAAGTGACAACAAAATCCCTCAGTTAAGACAGTGAGACTGGACATTACAATGTTGAGTTTTACTGAATCTGACAGAGGGTATTATATATATTTTAATGGTAATTCGGAGGCTGTAATTTACATGTTGGCATGTAAGATGTCTTACAAGACGTCACTGAAATTAGTTCTTACTTACCAGTGAAAATGTTTTGTCTATTAGAATAGCAGCCATGCTTGGAGATGTCAGTTAAGAAGTGTATTGTATTTCTTCGTATGTCATCAGGCTCATGGAGAAACCCTTGATGTGATGATGAAAGGAACGCAAGTTGGACTGTTGATAGGACATGAAGGCCCACTGCATGATGCATTTCCTTTGGAAATCTTCAAACTGGCTGTGGTAGTGGAAGAGACGATCATCCGACATGATGTCCCCACAGCCTTTGCCATGTTAATGGGCACGATCTACTGCCTGAACCTTGAGTACCCTCGTGAGATGAAATACTCTTTTGAGTTCATTCACAGGGTTATTCAGAAGATAAAACCAGATCAGTGCTCAGCAAGAGTCCATGGGCTTAGAAATAAAATACTTAGATGGCGCCTTTAAACCTATGCATGCACAGCTCAAGCCCATACCAGGAGCAAGCTGTTCAGGGCTCCTGCATTGTTCTTCACACAAAAAGTGCCCATGATTTCAGTTTGGTTTGCACAAAACAGGTATGGTGTGACAAATAAAAAAAAAAAAAAAAAACTGTTCTGAACCGAAGTCCTACTGTTCTGCACTGAAGTACTACTAAGCAACTGTTTTGTCATCTCATCTCATTATCTCTAGCCGCTTTATCCTGTTCTACAGGGTCGCAGGCAAGCTGGAGCCTATCCCAGCTGACTACGGGCGAAAGGCGGGGTTCACCCTGGACAAGTCGCCAGGTCATCACAGGGCTGACACTTATGGCCCTTTTCCACTACCCTTTTTCAGCTCACTTCAGCTCGCTTCAGCTCACTTCAGCCCGACACAGCTCGCGTTTCGACTACCAAAAACCAGCACGACAGCTCGCTTCAGCCCTGCTTAGCCCCTAAAACTCGCACCGTTTTGGAGTAGGGCTGAAGAGAGCCAAACCGTGACGAGTGAGGCTGGGGGCGTGAGCAGACACTCCCCTGTGCACTGATTGGTGAGGAGGAGTGTCCTCACATGCCCACACACTCCCCACCAGCACGCTGGGATCTGTAAACACCGTAAACCCGGAAGAAGAATAATTACGAATTACGAGAATTTCTGAAGCCTTATGCGCCTCGCCTCATCTATACGCTCTTGCCAGTATCTGTTGGCGTTGTCGGTGACAACAAGCCACAGCACCAAGACCAGCAACACTAACGACTCCATGTCCTCCATGTTTATTGTTTACTATTCGGGTCGTGAGACTACCGCTTAAAAGCTCACTGATGTCACTGTTGGCGCTGCTTAACGACATCACGTGACGTCCACCCACTTTCGCTAACTCCACCCAATGTGTCCACCCACTTCCAGCCAGCACGGTTCAGCGCGGTTGTAGTCGAAATGCAACTCCAACAGCCCCGCTCAGCCCGACTCAGCACGGCACGGCTCAGCCCGACTCAGCCGCGTTTGTAGTGGAAAAGCGGCAATAGACACAAACAACCATTCACACTCACATTCACACCTACGGTCAATTTAGAGTCACCAGTTAACCTAACCTGCATGTCTTTGGACTGTGGGGGAAACCAGAGCACCCGGAGGAAACCCACGCGGACACGGGGAGAACATGCAAACTCTGCACAGAAAGGCCCTCGCTGGCCACGGGGCTCGAACCCAGGACCTTCTTGCTGTGAGGCAACAGCGCTAACCACTACACCACCGTACCGCCCACTGCTTTATCATTGTGTTCTAAATTGTGTTGAAGGGAACTTCACGCACATTATACACAGTGGTTTTATGAAGCTCAACAATTCCCACATTTTGTCACATTTGAGCTCATTTGTACTGTTAAATAAATGTGATATTTTTGACATTCAGGAATTTCGTGTGATTTTTGAGAGAACATGCAAACTTGCAATTATTAGTCAGGATAACTTATACATGTAAGTTAAAACAAATCTGGAATTTGTATCCCCTGAACTTGAAATGAAAAGTTGTATAAATTCAGTAAAGTTATTTCAACTTGAAAATCTGAGTTACAATGATGCCGAAATGTGTGTTTGTACAACTGTGAAAGTTTTCTTGTGTTGATAATGCAAAATAAATCTTTATTTTAACTCACAGTATAAAGGTGAAACAAGAAGTGATTAAAGGTTCAATAAACTTTGACAACTTGGTAAAACATTTTGAAACAACTAGAACCTTGTAGTTACAGTGGTGCTTGAAAGTTTGTGAACCCTTTAGAATTTTCTATATTTCTGCATAAATATGACCGAAAACATCATCAGATTTTAACACAAGTCCTAAAAGTAGATAAAGAGAACCCAGTTAAACAAATGAGACAAAAATTATTATACTTGGTCATTTATTTATTGAGGAAAATGATCCAATATTACATATCTGTGAGTGGCAAAAGTATGTGAACTTCTAGGATTAGCAGTTAATTTGAAGGTGAAATTAGAGTCAGGTGTTTTCAATCAATGGGATGACAATCAGGTGTGAGTGGGCACCCTGTTTTATTTAAAGAACAGGGATCTATCAAAGTCTGATCTTCACAACACGTGTTTGTGGAAGTGAGTCATTGCACGAACAAAGGAGATTTCTGAGGACCTCAGAAAAAGCGTTGTTGATGCTCATCAGGCTGGAAAAGGTTACAAAACCATCTCTAAAGAGTTTGGACTCCAACAATCCACAGTCAGACAGATTGTGTACAAATGGAGGAAAGTCAAGACCATTGTTACCCTCCCCAGGAGTGGTAGACCAACAAAGATCACTTCAAGAGCAAGGCGTGTAATAGTCGGCGAGGTCACAAAGGACCCCAGGGTAACTTCTAAGCAACTGAAGGCCTCTCTCACATTGGCTAATGTTAATGTTCATGAGTCCACCATCAGGAGAACACTGAGCAACAATGGTGTGCATGGCAGGGTTGCAAGGAGAAAGCCACTGCTCTCCAAAAAGAACATTGCTGCTCGTCTGCAGTTTGCTAAAGATCACGTGGACAAGCCAGAAGGCTGTTGGAAAAATGTTTTGTGGACGGATGAGACCAAAATAGAACTTTTTGATTTAAATGAGAAGCATTATGTTTGGAGAAAGGAAAACACTGCATTCCAGCATAAGAACCTTATCCCATCTGTGAAACATGGTGGTGGTAGTATCATGGTTTGGGCCTGTTTTGCTGCATCTGCACCAGGACAGCTTGCCATCATTGATGGAACAATGAATTCTGAATTATACCAGTGAATTCTAAAGGAAAATGTCAGGACATCTGTCCATGAACTGAATCTCAAGAGAATGTGGGTCATGCAGCAAGACAACGACCCTAAGCACACAAGTTGCTCTATCAAAGAATGGTTAAAGAAGAATAAAGTTAATGTTTTGGAATGGCCAAGTCAAAGTCCTGACCTTAATCCAATGGAAATGTTGTGGAAGGACCTGAAGTGAGCAGTTCATGTGAGGAAACCCAGCAACATCCCAGAGTTGAAGCTGTTCTGTACAGAGGAATGGGCTAAAATTCCTCCAAGCCGGTGTGCAGGACTGATCAACAGTTACCGCAAATGTTTAGTTGCAGTTATTGCTGCACAAGGGGGTCACACCAGATACTGAAAGCAAAGGTTCACATACTTTTGCCACTCACAGATATGTAATATTGGATCATTTTCCTCAATAAATAAATGACCAAGTATAATATTTTTGTCTCATTTGTTTAACTGGGTTCTCTTTATCTACTTTTAGGACTTGTGTGAAAATCTGATGATGTTTTAGGTCATATTTATGCAGAAATATAGAAAATTCTAAAGGGTTCACAAACTTTCAAGCACCACTGTAAATCAACTCTGTTAAATTTAATTTCTGAATTGAAACAAAAAAAAATTGTCAAATTGAGTTAACTTGCCCCCTCCTAGAACTGCCACCTTATTGTGGTGGAGGGGTTTGTGTGCTTGAATGATACTAGGAGCTATGTTGTCGGGGGCATTATGCCCCTGTTAGGGTTTCCCAAGGCAGACAGGTCCTAGGTGACAGGCCAGACCAAGAGCAGTTCACCAAAAACCCCCTATGGAGAAAAAATCCAGGACCGTGACGTCGCCCGGTAGGACGCAGCTGGGGCCCCACCCTGGAGCCAGGCCCGGGGTTGGGGCTCGTATGCGAGCGCTTGGTGGCCGGGCCTTTGCCCATGGGGCCTGGCCGGGCTCAGCCCGAAGAGGTGACGTGGGCCCGACCTCCTGTGGGTTCACCACCCTCAGAGGTAGCAGTAGGGGTTTGGTGCAGTGTGGATTGGGTGGCAGTCAAAGGCAGGGGCCTCGACGACCTGATCCCCGGACACAGCAGCTGGCTGTTGGGACATGGAATGTCACTTCGCTGGGGGGGAAAGAGCCTGAGCTTGTGCGGGAGGTTGAGAGGTACCGGCTAGAGATAGTCGGGCTCACCTCCACGCACAGCTTGGGCTCTGGAACCCAGCTCCTCGAGAGGGGCTGGACTTTCCACTTCTCTGGAGTCGCTCATGGTGAGCGGCGGCGGGCTGGTGTGGGCTTGCTTATAGCTCCCCAGCTCAGCCGCCATGTGTTGGAGTTTACCCCAGTGAACGAGAGGGTCGCCTCTCTGCGCCTTCGGATTGGGGAGAGGGCTCTTGCTGTTGTTTGTGCCTACGGGCCAAATAGCAGTATAGAGTATCCGGCCTTCTTGGAGTCCCTGGGAGAGGTACTGAGGGGTGCTCAGACTGGGGACTCCATTGTGCTACTGGTGGACTTCAATGCTCACGTGGGCGACGACAGTGACACCTGGAGGGGCGTGGTTGGGAGGAACGGCCTCCCCGATCTGAACCCGAGTGGTGTTTTGTTATTGGACTTCTGTGCTAGTCACGGTTTGTCCATAACGAACACCATGTTCGAGCATAGGGGTGTCCATAAGTGCACGTGGCACCAGGACACCTTAGGTCGGAGGTCGATGATCGACTTTGTAGTCATTTCATCTGATCTCCGGCCCTATGTCTTGGACATTTGGGTGAAGAGAGGGGCTGAGCTGTCAACTGATCACCACCTGGTGGCGAGTTGGATCCGCTGGTGGAGGAGGAAGCTGGACAGACCTGGCAGGCCCAAACGTATGGTGAGGGTCTGCTGGGAATGTCTGGCCGAGCACTCTGTTGGGGAGGTCTTTAACTCCCACCTCCGGGAGAGCTTTTCCCAGCTTCCGAGGGAGGCGGGGGACATTGAGTCTGAGTGGACCATGTTCTCTACCTCCATTGTGGACGCAGCTGTTCGGAGCTGTGGCCGCAAGGTCTCCGGTGCCTGTCGTGGCGGCAATCCCCGAACCCGGTGGTGGACACCGGAAGTAAGGGATGCCGTCAAGCTGAAGAAGGAGTCCTATCAGGCCATGTTGACCTCTGGGACTCCTGAGGCAGCCGACGGGTATCGGCAGGCCAGGCGTGCTGCAGCTCGGGCAGTTACGGAGGCAAAAACTCGGAACTGGGAGGAGTTCGGGGAGGCCATGGAGAAGGACTATCGGTCGGCCTCGAAGAAATTCTGGCAAACCGTCCGGCGCCTCAGGAGGGGGAAGCAGTACTCTGCCAACACTGTTTACAGTGCGGGTGGGGAGCTGTTGACCTCGACTGGGGACATTGTCGGGCGGTGGAAGGAATATTTTGAGGATCTCCTCAATCCCACCATCATGTCTTCCACTGAGGAGACTGAGGCTGATGACTCAGAGGTGGACTCGTCCATTACCCAAGCCGAAGTCACTGAGGTGGTTTGCAAGCTCCTCGGTGGCAAGGCACCGGGGGTGGATGAGATCCGCCCTGAGTATCTCAAGTCTCTGGATGTTGTAGGGCTGTCTTGGTTGACACGCCTCTGCAACATCGCGTGGCGGTCGGGGACAGTGCCTCTGGAGTGGCAGACTGGGGTGGTGGTCCCTCTTTTTAAGAAAGGGGACCGGAGAGTGTGCTCCAATTATAGGGGAATCACACTTCTCAGCCTCCCAGGGAAAGTTTACTCCAGGGTACTGGAGAGGAGAATTCGACCAATAGTCGAACCTCAGATCCAGGAGGAACAATGCAGTTTTCGTCCTGGTCGCGGAACACTGGACCAGCTCTATACCCTTCATAGGGTGCTCGAGGGTTCATGCGAGTTTGCCCAACCAGTCCACATGTGCTTTGTGAATCTGGAGAAGGCATTCGACCATGTCCCCCGTGGTATTCTGTGGGGGGTGCTTCGGGAGTATGGGGTTCGGGGCTCTTTGCTAAGGGCTGTCCGGTCCCTGTACGAACGGAGCAGGAGTCTGGTTCGCATTGCCGGCAGTAAGTCAGACCTGTTCCCAGTGCATGTTGGACTCCGGCAGGGCTGCCCTTTGTCACCGGTTCTGTTCATAATTTTTATGGACAGAATTTCTAGGCGCAGCCAGGGGCCGGAAGGAATCCTGTTTGGGAACCACAGGATTTCATCTCTGCTTTTTGTGGATGATGTTGTCCTGTTGGCTTCTTCAAACCAGGACCTTCAGCATGCACTGGGGCGGTTTGCAGTCGAGTGTGAAGCGGCTGGGATGAGAATCAGCACCTCCAAGTCCGAGGCCATGGTTCTCGACCGGAAAAGGGTGGCTTGCCCTCTCCAGGTTGGTGGAGAAGTCCTGCCTCAAGTGGAGGAGTTTAAGTATCTCGCGATCTTGTTCACGAGTGAGGGAAGGATGGAGCGTGAGATCGACAGGTGGATCGGTGCAGCCTCCGCAGTGATGCGATCGCTTTACCGGTCCGTCGTGGTGAAGAAGGAGCTGAGCCAAAAGGCAAAGCTCTCAATTTACCGGTCGATCTACGTTCCGACTCTCACCTATGGTCATGAGCTTTGGGTAATGACAGAAAGAACAAGATCGCGGATACAAGCGGCTGAAATGAGTTTCCTTCGCAGGGTGGCTGGGCGCTCCCTTAGAGATAGGGTGAGAAGCACAGTCACTCGGGAGGAGCTCGGAGTAGAGCCGCTGCTCCTCCACATCGAGAGGAACCAGCTGAGGTGGCTCGGGCATCTTTTTCAGATGCCTCCTGGACGCCTCCCTGGGGAGGTGTTCCAGGCATGTCCCCCCGGGAGGAGGCCCCGGGGAAGACCCAGGACACGCTGGAGGGACTATGTCTCTCGGCTGGCCTGGGAACGCCTCAGTGTTCTTCCCGAGGAGCTGGCCGAGGTGTCTGGGGAAAGGGAAGTTTGGGCTTCCATGCTGAGACTGCTGCCTCCGCGACCCGG